>NC_060286.1:4256232-4413984 GCF_021613505.1 Equus quagga
TTTATCTGTTGATATGCTAATATATATTATACTTAGTCAATTGATAAGCTAAATTTTTCTTTAGGACAGTTCACATACAGTAGAACTACCTTGGAACACATTCCTAGGCTTGTTTCATTTGAATATATACAAACGTGTGTGTGTGTGTGTGGGTGTGTAACTAAAACAAGAGAAATGCAAGCTCTAGAGCACTGGTCTCACATATTAGTTGTGCAAATCTTACCCCCACCTCCCACACCAACATTTTGAACTTCTTGAGGACAACGACATTCGCCTTCGCATCTTTGTATTCCCAGTGCCACAGTAACACAAAAGAAGCTTAGTCTTGATTCAATGAAGTAGCAAAATGTTAAATATGTAATAAAGCAGATTATCCCACCCACCTAAAATCAATGATGTTTGAGTGTATGGTTTTGCATGTGCGTATAAAAAGGCCATTGTGCAAACAGTGATTCAGGTTGTGTTCAGCACAGATGGATTCTGCCCTGTGATTCCCGTGTCTAGCACTATTCAGAGAATTTGTCACCATTTATGACACTTCTCTTCAGACACACTGTGCAGAGCTTTGCTCAACCTGTTAGACTAGCAACAGCTGAGGCCTGCAGATGCTGCCCGTCATAGGACACATTCTTTGCAGTTATGCTTCAGTGAACCTTAAAGCATTTGGCACTCCCATCTTAGAAATTCCCTTCTGGAACTCGCTCTACAAGGGCTTTGTGAGCTCCGCACCATTCGCCAGTCTATCCTGACTTTGTTCGATGTAATATTGACCTGATATGCTATGACTCCCCTCGCCCAGTAACTCCACAGCTTTCAGTGATTCCTGTATACTGATGCAATAGAGTTGCCAGTATCCAAGAATTCCAAGTGCTTATTTTGAACATTTTCATTAACCATAAAGGCAGAGTGGTATAGAGGAAATATACAATCTTTGATGGTCATGCAGACCTGATTTCAAATCACAGCTCTGCCATTTGCAAGCTGGGGAGTCCTGGATAAATTAATTGAACTCTGTGGTCTTCACTTTCCTCCTAGCCTCATTGGGTTATTGTGAGCATTGAGTGATACCAAGTTCTAAATGCATAGGTATTCAATTAATGTTCATTTCATTCTAAATCAAAGATTAAGAAATGACCTTTTCATGCAACTGTCTCTGCCTATGATTAAATAGTTATGCCTCCAGATTATCAAAATTATATGAATTCTCCACTTGGTCTTGGTTTTGAATGTTCCACTGTACATTATATTGCAGGAATGCCTACTTTGTTGCTTGAATGGGTCCTTTGAGTTAACAAAATGGCTAAATAGTTAAGTTAATAAAATGGTAGAATTGAGTAGGTCTAAGTGTTTTATAAAGTTTGCTGAGTTGTTAAACTTCATCATTATTCATGGAAAGACATTTACTCAAAATTCACATGTTATAAGGCTTGGGGAAAAAGTCATATTCTGCCAAAAGTGGGACTGAACAAAAATAAAATTCATCAACAGGAACATTGAACAAATGTGGTAGTAACCCACGAACTATTAATAGAGCTCAATTAACGTCTGCAAGGCTTTGCTTTATATTGTCCAAGAAATAGTCTGTGCCATTCATAACTATTTGCTACATGTGGAAGTCATTTCTTCATAAGATGAACCACTAATTAAACCTGAGTTTGATGTCTGGTAAGGAAATAAATCCATTCAGAATATTCTGACACATATTTATCAGACAATATGCTATGCTAGGCTCTAGGAAAAAATGTAAAGATTAAACTAAATGCTTGATTTCCCAGAATTCACACTCTGAAAGATATAGAAATGCTTTAAGTACCAGCTGTTATCTCTTGGATTTTCTCAAAATATTTTTTATAAAAATAATAGAAAAATGATTTAATTGACAACATAAATGTTTTTTAAATGTCAGATTGACATTGATTTAATGACATTATCTGATTTGTCAAATTTAGCTTCCTGGAAATTTGAAGTTTCAGAACAAGGGCGTTTAAATCTTAGTAGTGCTAAAAAAAGTTGAAAATAATTTGTTCTCTTCTCACAGAATAGGGTCATTTGTTTTTTCTTCTACCTGCCCTTTTGCCCAAATTAGCTCCGCTGAATAAAGTACTCTAAGCTGCAGCTGCCGCTTTCTAATAGCAAAGGGCATGTCCCCTCGTCTTCCCTAGGGCTGGGTCTCTACCACAATACCATGCCTCTCTGAGGTCTGAAAGTGGAAGAGTGACCGACACGATAACCTCCACACCTACGCAACCCTCGGGGATAACCTCCACACCTACACAACCCTTCGGGGAAACTCCTACTGAAGACCACTCCCCTGCCCCTGAGGAAGGGAGGAGCTTCCTAACGTCCCAGTCCTGCACAGGATGGTCCCTTGGGATGCTCAGTTGGTGGTGCCTGAGAGCTTCCTAGGCGCTGCATGAACTCGCATCTTTTTTTTTTTTTTTGAGGAAGATTAGCCCTGAGCTAACTATTGCCAATCCCCCTCTTTTTGCTGTGGAATGCTGGCCCTGAGCTAACATCCGTGCCCATCTTCCTCCACTTTATACATGGGATGCCTACCACAGCATGGCTTGCCAAGCGGTGCCATGTCTACACCTGGGATCCGAACCATTGAACCCTGGGCCGCCAAGCAGATCGTGTGACCTTAACCGCTGCGCCACCGGGCCAGCCCCTGAACTCACATCTTTGATAGTTATTTCTCTTTATATTTCTTTCCATGTCTAGCAAACCCACTGATTTAACATTTTTAATAGTGATATAAACTTTCCTCAAATTTAAAGATCAATTCATATAAAGAAAAACATTGAGTAAATAATAGGGTGGTAAATGGCTAATAGAAAGGTTGAAACTCAAATGAGTGCACAGAAGTTATCTTGGGCCTTTTTGAAAATCAAAGATTGATGCTTAGGGAAAACCCTCCATTATGCTACCTCAGATGGTTGTTCAGTAAAGCCCTCGGAGGGGTTAGGAAGCAGTGCAGTCGGTGGAGAAGACACTGGCTTTCAGGTTAGGCAGGCGCAGTTCAAATACCATCTCTGTTTAAAGAAACCTTGAGCCCAGGGTCCTCATTTGTAAAATCGGAATCTCACTTTCTAAGACTCGTGGATGAATTACATGCATAGCACATATAAAGAGACTGGTACGGGAGTGAGGCTCGTTTATTCCCTTTGACTCTCCCTTAAATAATATCAGCTGTTTCTAGTTTCTTCATGACTTATGAA
Organism: Equus quagga; assembly: GCF_021613505.1. Taxonomy (NCBI): domain Eukaryota; kingdom Metazoa; phylum Chordata; class Mammalia; order Perissodactyla; family Equidae; genus Equus; species Equus quagga. Next base: position 4,259,451 of record NC_060286.1, read on the forward strand.
CTGGAAGTAGGGCACCATTTTTAACATTCTAATTATTTATTTATTTTTTGTAATGTGCTCCCAAAGTGGGGAAAAGTGAAATATTAAATCCCCACATTTACTGCAGCACAGAGAAATTAAAACTTTATGTTAATGGCAAAGTCAGATTTAGATTTTCATCTAGTTAAGCTAACCGGCCCACCGCTTCTGCTACACACACACACACGCACACAAAATGAACTGACACACACATATATACTTGTAACACAATTTTCCTCTCTGCTTTGGTAACTAAAAGCTGAGAGCTGACATTTTGACTTTTATTTGACCTTTGCCAGAGCTTTTTCATATACATTTTTAGTTATTTTTGTGTTGTACTCATTCTACTATTCTGTCTTTACCTTCCCTTTGCTTCAGTTTATCTAAATTTTTATCCTCTTGTATCCTATTGTGCTACACTATTCTATTATTTTGATCTTTCTTAATGTTATACTATTATACGTACTATTATATCCTTTATTGTTAGTTTCCTCAAACCATTTTTAAAACAAGATCAAGAATATGTGCAAAATAATGTCATTAATTCACCACCAATAATGTTCTAGGCAAAATTTAAGAGGAAAAGATAGGAGAAAATTTAATATGATCCTGAAACTGATTATGTCAGACTTCCCTGTTGACTTCTAACTTTAAGCGTTTCATTCTTGTTCAAACACAGCTAACTTAGTTATGCCATTGATTGTTGCTTTACGTCAAAAGTCATTAGAATTCATTTGACCGTTTTTTAAAAATGAGACTCACATCACTATCAACTCTACCAGTCCATGTGTTCAAACGCACATTGTCTTTCAAATCAGTATCCCCTGGAGATGATTCTAGTGAAGCTGGAAAATATTTAGGGGATTTCTGTTTGCAAAAGCCTTCAAAGCTAATTTAGAAGTTACACAAGAAAAATGAGCCTGCAATTGCCTCTCCTTTTTAAATAAAAACCGCTTTGTCTTAAGCATCTTATATTCATGGGGCTCAATTTTTAAAAATCAAATATTTGGAAGAATATGCCACACAACTTGAAGGCCATTCACAAGGAAAAGGAATTCCAGAAAGATCTGGCACAATGGCAGAATCACTGGGATGACTGTGCAGTTAACCAAAGAGACTATTCTGAGGCGCAGTTGCAAATTCTGGAGTTTGTTTTTAAACGAATCTCCATAATAAAGTTTGCCCCGCAAGAAATAATCCTACTTGTTTCTAGGAAGCCAAAATATTTTCAATCTCAGGATTTATTTTGGTTCTGTTTGTATAAAGCATAAAGATAAATTTTTAAAATAAAAATAATTTCGTGGTCTTTTATAGCAAAGATCTATTTTGACAGGAAAATTCTAGCAATTGTACCTGCAGTGTAGAGGACTGGGGCTACTTAAAATAAAGGGAAAATAAGAATATTTGTGCCTGTGTTTTCATATTCCAATTTGGATACTCTTTCAAGAGAAACTAAAAATTATGTTTTGTAGCTCATTCTCATTCTTATGACAATCTTGTGATTATTTGTATTTAATATTAAATATTTCCTGACATTTTTACTTCAACTGTTTTTAGCTATTCACCCACAAATGCAGTAAGGCTGACATAATTACCCCATTTTAATTCATAAAAGGCGTGTATTTACCTATTTGTTTTGAGGCTTTCATGCTAGCATGCTGTTACTGTGACAAGACTGCTCTGAGCACACAATAGGGAAATAATATACATTGCACAGCAACCTCAATAGCTGAATGTTAATTTAACTAGTAAAGACAAAGTAATTACAATAATAAGTATTCTTATCTTCTGATGGAGTTAGAAATAGAACTCAAATTGTTCTTCTATAGCTCATTGGCTTAGAAATCACTGGAAAAATCAACCAAAGTGCAACGCATGCTTGCAAAGCTGCAGCTAGTTACTAGAGATCCTAGTAGAAGGCTCAGTGTAGCGTCAGTGTAGGCATTAGGGGCATAACTACAGTATTTGACACCTGGAGGGGATTATTTTTTAACACCCATCACCTCCATAGGAAAAAATTATTTTCAGTAATAATCGTGAAAGGAATGAGAATGATGGCCAGAAAAAGAGTGCAGATAGTGAAAACTTTCTTTTGTTGAATATACCATGTATTACGTTTTGTATTTGTATACAAAATGAAATATTTATTACAGAACAAATAAAGAAAAATAGACTAATACTTATAAATCACATTAATGCACTTTAAAAGGGGTGAATTTATACCTACGTATTGATCTGTCACGGTAATGAATAATCACATTACAGTAACTAAGTGAATTTTAATAAAAACCAAAACATCTGCAAAAAGTATAATTTAGACAACTAAGTCATACCACTGATGTAATGTTATATTTTCTTGGGTTATTCTTTAGTTTAAAACAAATGATTAGCAATAAAAAGGAATATTATTCAAATTTAGTAAAAGATTTGATGCTTAAAATACAATTTACACTTCTCAAGCAAACACATTACACCTCAGGGTTAGCACGCTGTTTCACTATTGTAATAAAAACTACCCGGAGTGACTGAATTGAAGTAACTCAAGTTCTGTTTCTTCATATTTAGAATCACTGTTCTAAATTGTTAATTTCAAGTACAGTGTTTAAGCGCAGGATTATGTAGGACCACAAAGTTTGGAGATAGAAACTGCCTTCGAAGCGATCGTCAACACTCCTCAACTGTCGTTACTCTGGAAAGGAATGGGTGCAGCCTAGTCCATGCATGGGGCCAACAGTACAACTGGGAATGCTCCAAATTAACTTGCATGCAGGGTACATTGTTTATTAAAGGATAAGCTATCAAAATGTGCTAATTTGAAGCTTTCATATATTTTATTTCATCTCAACAATAATCACAGTTGTTGTTTAGAATTTAGACAAACGAGATGGTTTGGGAGAGGATTGGTTCCTCTAACATTATTTAGAATTGTCGGCGCATGACAATAAAAAGCAGACCAATTGTTGGTCAGTCTTAGTATCAGGTTTAGCTTCTCTACAGACAATGCATCCCCTCATTGCCTGCATCAGGAAGGGACCACCTAGCGCTCGACACATCACCGCACACTCTCATTTCATCTTTACCCCCAAAACGTGCTTTGTTTTGTGCCAAATACCTTAACTGCAGAAACATCCAGAGATGTACCACACCAGTCTCAAGTTCACTTTGCATGTTCATCAATATTCACTTAGTGAGAAGGAGATCCAAGGATGCTATCTCTTAGTAAAATTAACAATTGTTAAATAACTGTGTCTCACTGTTCCCAGGGCCATTGTACAACATGATTAGTTCTGCATCATATCCCACCATTCACCATAAAGGCTTTTCTTTTTTTTTTTTCTTTTTTACCCATTTAACTGCAGAGGCAACGCAGAGCTGGCCTTAGGTGGGCAGTACACCCTCGCCATTTTTGCTTCATCTGTGAACACATTCCTCGTCTCCACTCTGTTCCTTCCCCGATTCTAGAATCTCGGGGCTCCTGTGCTCCTAGATTTCTGAGATTACTTCAGAGTTTCTGTCCCCACTAAAGTATTAGGGACCTTGTGTGTTTGGCCATTCAGAGGATTTGCTTTTCAAGTAAGATTGCAGAGTAAGTAAAGCTTAGCATAAAGGCCAACGGTGGAATTTTGGACACTGAGAGTGTTCTGTATTTTGGGTTACAGGGCCTCCATATTACCTCTCAAATCACAGCGCGGCAACCACTCCCTACTCATCCCGCTCACATGGTCCACTCTAATAAAGTGGCGTAGTCCAAATCATTACCTCAAGATTGCAAACGGGGAATTAGGGCCTGCATGCTTATGGGAGCTGCTATCCTGATGAGGACAGGTTTTCAAATCTTTTTATAAAGTCACAAGAATTTTCTGTTCTAAAACTAAAATGCCCCCAGATTCAGGCAGTGCGATTAGCTGTGCAATCATGATTACATCGTTTCCTGTCAGTTTCCTCATCTGAAAAACATGGGAGCAAGGCAAGACGACGATCTCGGAGGTCTCTATCACCTTCTATGCTTCTGTTGTCTATATAAACCAAATTTTATGTAACCCTACTTTTATCATTTGTGGCCACATAATTTTGGGAAAGAGATGAGACAAATTATTAATAATAGGAAACAGTGATGGTGGTGACAATGATGATAGGGCTCATGGTTAGGATGACAAGTTGTGGAGTTACAAAATTCTTCCCCTTACAGAATTTTCTTGGTTGGGTCACACACACAAAGATTTTTAACAAATTCCACCTACAGACTTTTCTTTCATTCAGCAGCTGTTTATTCAGCATCTACTAAGTTCAGGCATTATATTAGGTGCTGGGAATTCAGCAGTGAATAAAGCAACCCCTCTGTCCTCATGGAGCTTATACTGTACCAAGAAGAGAGAAAAGAAAGACGTAAGTGTTGAGAGTTTAGCTAAGCCACTCCATGGTATTGCTGCCTTGGCAGCCATTTTGTGTGGCATCCATCGTGCCTTGGCATCCAAGCTGCCCACGGGGCCTTGGACTGACACCAGCCCCTCTCTCGAGCGCTTGCCCACAGAGTCACCAGTAAATCTAAGTTCCTGATATGACCCCCAATGACCCTGGAGATGTGTGCTGTCCCCCATCTCCCAGGGCCTTCTCCTGTGTGTCCCTTGGATAAGACCAAAACCCGCTCTTTTAGGTTTGAATTGACCACTCTGGCCTTTGCCTGGGGACCCCCAAGCGCTCCACCTGCGGCCCCAGGTCCTGCCGCCTCTCTGCCTGCACCTTGCCTTGACCTCCCCTCGTGGCCCCTCAAAGCTTGCTGTGCTCCTCCTCCAAGATCTGTAATACAATAGAGAATGAATGACTCTATTGCACTGTCCCTTGCGGTTTTTGTTGAACTGTGTTCCAGCGTCCGACACCCTAGGGCTCTGCTTCAGAGACGTTAACAACTCACGAAAATAAGTAAAATGTGTAGTATATCAGTAGTGATAAGTTCTTTAGAGTTAAAAAAAAAAAAAGGAGAGAGAAGAAAGAAGGATGAAGAGTTCTTGGGGGTGGAAGCGGGGTACCAATGCATAATGGTGATAGAAGTCGGGGGGGGGCGGTAAGGGGCAAGAGTAAAGCTTGTGGCAAGTGGGAAAACAGCAGCAAGTGCTATGAAAAGTGGTATCCACACCATTCAGGAAAGAGAAGTGACCTTGCTTGTCACAAGGACGGCAGATGTCTCGAGGGCAGATGAAGGTGTACTCGACAAACACTTCTACTCAAACTCAATATCTTGACACAAACTAAGTGATTTTCAAACAGTTGCAGTAATTTCACAAGACCCCTGAAGCCTAATTGCAATTGCGAACTACCTTCTGAAACACCAGCAAAATCCACAGACACTAAGGAAATAGTGCTTGAAACACTGTCTCCCAGGGAATACTATTTCTCAATAAGATAGTCTGCCATTGACTCGCCATTTTCCTTTCCAGCTTTCTATCAGTAGCTATTCCTGGAAGTCAGAGATTGGAAATTTGCCATCCAGGAAACCCCTCTGAGGGTGCTTTAAGGATTTAAACTGAGAAGTTGCCCAATTCTTGGAGGCGTGAACTCCGGGGAAGGGTAGGGAGAGAGGGTTCAGGGTTGAACCAGTCCTGACCCAGAGGTACTGAGGCCAACTGGTGCCCTAGAGGACATGGGGTATAAAATGGAGAGGCCTCCGCTGGAGCTGCAGCTTCGGTTAAGCCAGCTCCCAGGAAGAGGAGTTGACCTTCATCTAAGACCTGCTTTGTCCTGCCCACAGAGGCCTCCTCGCAGCATGGGCGGCGCCTTCTGGACCACAGAGCACCCATTTTCAATGGTGAGTTGACGTGCCCCTAAGAAGCAACAGCACCAGCAGACTGGGCGGTCACAGTCAGTGTCCCGCTTCACTGGGTGGAGAAGCTGGCCCAAGCAAAAGCCCCTCATGCTCTGGATGATGGGGTCCCATTATTTGCCCATGTTTATCCATATATTTACGGGTAATTTGCAGAACAGTTCTGAGAGTTACATCTCCAAATTCCACAAATAGCTTTTGTTTTTCCCTTTCCTTAAGATGAAACTGAGTAAACTGTTCACAACCACCAAGCACAGTTTGAATCTTGTCCTCCAGAAGGAAACTTCAAGAGGAGTCCTTCTCATACAAATATCGACGGAAGCCACACAAACACACGGTATTCGAGGCAGATTCTGAACGTAGGTAACAATAACGGTCATTTGTTAAGGACTTCTTGTTGATTAGTCCCAGGCATTTTCTCTTTTAACCCTCCCAATAACCTGTGAGGGTTCGTACCTCCGTTTTGCAGAGGAGGAGAAGTGGAGTTTGCTGAGGTTAAGTGGTGGCGCCAGAATCTGAGCACAGGGCAGCCAGCCTCGGAAGATCTGCTGTCTCTCTAACACAGTGCTTTCCAGGAGGCAAACCTGATTCTTCAGCACTTGCAAGGAGAGGCCTCACGTCTGTTTTTTCCCCTCTTGTGGTCTCCCCACCCCAGCGCAGCTAACACTGAAGCTGACTGAAGTCACATTGATCTGGCCCCTTTTTCCTAATTGCGTTGGTGTGAGCACTTCTCTACTTTCGTCTTTCTTAACCCTCCCTTTTACAAACAGTGCCATTCAGCCATGTGTGCTCTCCCGCAAGGCCGCAACGATCATTTGCAGACATCTGTAGAAGAAACTTTTCGTCCTGACTCTCTCCGTTTCCACAAGCAAATGACTCTCTCAAATTTCATAGGCAAGAGGTAAGAAAAACGTAAATGTGATTCTTTGAAATGTCTCCTTCGGGTTCAAGGAACATACATTGCAGGGGCTAATTGTCAGAAAGTTTAATTGTCCCCCTGCGTCTCAAGCTTCCCTCGTGTGCTGGGGCACACCATAGGTGCTAAGAGTGAGAAAATTTGACTGCAGTTCTGCTGCGCTCTCTTCATTAAGCTAATGGAACATTTTCCTCTCATTTTCTCCCTAGGGTGGCTGTAGGAGTACAACCTTATAATTGTTGCTCTTACTGTAATTGGAGGTAGTAGGAGTATATATAATCTTAGTGTCTTTCCTATGTGGTGGTAGTTTATTTATGACCTATTGATAATTCCCAGCCCACAGCAGAAAACACAGTGAGTATTACATTAGCATTCCCTCCTAGGAAGGTGACTACACCAAGACTGTGATTAACCGCAGAACACATCGTAGGGATGGCCCATTGTACCAAATATAAACTTCATTACTGCAAAGATTGACCCCTCCGGGTATCAAGGGTGCTTATTTTTTTCACTGAAATTAGTAGAGCCTTCATCTTGACCTTTCTTTAGACATACGAAGCTTCCTGAATCTTTTTGGGAGGTCCTCAAAGGCCACCACACACCTTTTCAAAGTGGTGGGGGGTCTTGACGGGCCATCGAAGTCCTGGGAGTATAATGGGTCAGGAGAAAAACATCAAAATTCAGCATTCAGCACCCTGATTTGGGGCCAATGGTCTGTACTCAGTAAAGTTTGGAGCCAGGAGGAACTTCCCCGCAAAAAGGATACTGGGATGCCCTGGGAACCTGTTAACCCAAATATAAACGGGGAGATCTGCTGAGGCACAAACATCTTTTGCCAAATCTTGACCTCCTGCAATGTACCTTGATAAAATAGCCCTTTTGCTACATTTTACAAAATGTAACACTCTTTAGGACATTGAGTATTCTCTGGAAATGCTCCACAACCTATGTTGTATCTGGTCTTCATTAAAGAGTAATGGAGGAGAATTTGCATGTTGACTATTTTGCTGTTTGAAATAGTTCCATTCAAGGACTGCCCTTTATTTTTGGACAGAAAGTGTCTTCTAAGGTCAGTACATAAAGCTCATTATGTAAAAAAAATTAGGTTGGCATCCATGAGAACATAGCGTTATGTTTTCTGCCCCAACTAGGATATTGAGCATCTAACAATCTAATGCTGGACAGGACGCAGAGTCAAATATCTGAATTGTTAAAGCTTACAAACTGCAAATTGGTATTGATCATGTATCTACTACATGGCAAGCACAATGCTAAGAAAGTTCACAGATATTTCATTTTTTTTTTAAAGATGTTGACAGCTACTTTTTTTTTTTTTTTAAGATTTTATTTTTTTCCTTTTTCTCCCCAAAGCTCCCTGGTACATAGTTGTATATTCTTCGTTGTGTGTCCTTCTAGTTGTGGCATGTGGAATGCCACCTCAGCGTGGTTTGATGAGCAGTGCCATGTCCGCGCCCAGGATTCGAACCAACGAAACACTGGGCCGCCTGCAGCGGAGTGTGCAAACTTAACCACTCGGCCACGGGGCCAGCCCCCAGAGATATTTCATTTTATACTCCTGTAGGAGCAGAATAATAGCCTCCCAAAGATGTCCATGTCCTCCTCCCTGAAACCTGTAAGGATGTTCCCTTATATAATTTAATATTTCAAAAAGATGATATCATACCTGAAGAAAAAAGTATACAGCAAAAGCCATCCCAACTGCTCAGTTCCCACTCCATAGGATAGCAGTGGTTCTTAACATTTAAGATAACCTTCTAGATTTCTTCATGCATACATAAGTGATTATAAAAATATATCTCTATTGTCCTTTATTTTAACACAAAAAGTATCATATTAGACATATTGTTCTCCACCTTGCTTTTTTCACCTAATAATGTATCCTGTCAATCTTTTCTTATTAATGGATAGGGAGCTTCTTCATTCTCTTATGCAGCTAGCAAATATTATAGGATCATTTTGATCAGAAGCACCTTGGAAAAGCACATTGGTTTTGAGTGGTTGGATCAACTCTATGTGAGAAAATAGTGTTGCTCCGTGGCAGAGAGCGCACAGGATTTCTGGGCCCATTTTTTTAAGTAGATCTAAATCGCCTTTTCTCACATCTTGATAAACTTACTATTCTCCAGAGATGAACATCAATCTCTAGGGCTACGTTTACCATGAAAATTATGAATGACCCTATCCAATCTCGCAAAACGAACCTTGGGCAAATAGAAGACTGTGCCATAGGGTGTAAATTGGAGAGCTGCAACTCAATTTGGTTCACAAATTTCTTCTCTTTGTAGAAACTTGGCTTGAACATTTCTACAAGGCGACAACAGGCTGAAGTTCTGTAGCAAGAACTCACTTAAGCAGGGATTCCCTTTCCAGTTCTCCGCAGCTCCTACTGCTTCCTACAGTCCCCCTAACGCTGAGGCCATGGTCCTCCCGCCATATATTGTTACCATGCACCCTTGTTTCTCTTTAATGTGATCCCACACAAGGCCTGTGTGGCTCTGATGGACTTTCAATTGTGTGACCCTCACTTTATTATATTTGATCCCGAGACCTTCAAGCCCTCTTCAAGGAAGAGTTGTTTTTCCAAGACTGTTTTGGACAAGCTCAGGGAAAAAAGAGCCTATCCTTTTTCCGTTTTCTTCATTAATGTCCTTTCGTCTACTAGTGAAAGAAAAGAAGGGGGAAGACTGCTACAGGTGTAGAAGTCTCAGTACATAAAGTACTCACATAAAGGTTTCCTTCTCGTCTAATGGGCACAATTAGTACATCGATCCACTTTCTTTCCACCTTTGATTTGACTTTCAGTTCCGGGAAAATCAGCATCTTGAATTACTCAGTCCTGAGACTCAATTCTGAGAGTCAATTCTAGATTTCAGGTCAAAACTGAGACCTGACAATGATTTGGTTGCATGCCCAAAAGAATTTCTGTGTGTCCCTCCATTGTTCCCAGCACAGTCCAGTCCAAGGTAGGTCTTGGTAACGGCATGTTGGACTTCCACCTGAAGATGCCAGGTTAAACATACACATTTCCTCTGACACCCTTACCAAACACACACAAAAACCAGAAAGAAGTTGTTTTTGTTTTTAAAGAGGCATAAAGTCTCAAAGACAAAAACAATGGGAAAGGAGATGATAGCAACAAGACGTTGGAAGCCGGAAAGCCGGATACAGGTATCTCAACTCATAAACCAGAGAAGGTCAAGTCTTACGGTAATGATGGGGAAAGGAAAAAAAGGCAAGATTTGCACAACTGAATCTTTAATGCCTCAGGGATTGACGGCCCCAGATATTTATGAAAATGTGTGTGAAGCTGAAGCTGAAGACAGGAGGAATGGCAGAAAGACTGCTTAGGATGTAATCGAACCTCCATCCCTCCTACTTGGCAGAGAACTGGTACCTAATCCTCTTAGAGAGACAAAAAGTAGGGCCTCTGGCCTAGGGAGTTCTAGGAACAGTAGTGGTACAGATGCTATATTGAAAATAAGAAGATTAAGTGAAATATGCAGAGATGCTAAATGTTGAAACCACCACGAGCAGGCTTACCCTATTTGGCCCCCAGAAAATGGACAGTGAGGTTTATACCACCTAGGCAGGAGTGATAAGCTTTCTTTTTTGGAAATCTGACCCAATCTCAAAAAAAGACCTAGATATACTGATGTGGGGTGGGAGTTCTTGTGAACAGAGCAGTTCAATCACTCTACAGTGAGACCCATAGTCTTCAAATGTCCCAGGCTAAGCGCCGAATTTCCACTGAGCTTTTATATGACAATATTATCAAGCAAGTAAGAGTCTCTAATATCTGAAGAAAACCTCCAAGATTAAAAAAAGTGCAAAACAAACCAAAAGAAAAAATGAATAAAGTGTAACTTGGAGGAAACAAAGACTATAGAGAGATGAAAACTTTTTTAAAGGTTATCATCAAAATCTTCATAGAAATGAGACAATATTACATCCATGAAATGAGAGGTTCTATTAAAAAGGAACATTCAGGAAATGTAAAAAAAAAAAATTCTTGGAAATTAAAAGTATGATAACAGAAATGAGAAATTCAGTAAATGGATTAGAAGAGAAACTGAGAAACTCCAAGAATGTGATCAACAGACAAATAGAAAATAGGAGTAGTCCTAAGAAAATTAGAGAAATACAAGAGATCCAACACCTGAATAACAGGATGACAGGGAAAATGGAGAGGTAGAAAACATCAACAAAAACGTTCATGAAAATTTCCCAAAATTGAATGAAGGACATGAGTTTCCACATTGAAAAGGTCCAATACAATTAACAAAAATAGACTTATAATAGCCTCATTAATATGAGATTTCAGAACTCAAAGGACAATGAGAAGATTCACAACATTTCCGAGAGGAGAAAACAGATTAGGTATAAGCAATCAAGATTGAGAATCAGATCAGACTTCTCAAGAGAACACAGGAAGCTAGAAGAAAATGGAGTATTGCCTACAAAATTCTGAGGGAAAATAATTTCCATTCTGGAATTCTAGGATCAATCAAAATATCACTTAAGTGAGACATTTTCAGAGATTCAAGATCCCAAAACTTTGTTTCCTATGCATCCTTTTTCATGTAACTACTGGAGGAGGTCCCGGTATAAAAAGAAAAAAGAAAAAAAAAGAAAGAAATCATTTAAGAAAAAACTTGAAGTCCAACAGGGAACTGACATGGTTGGTATTTTACTATTAACTAAACTACACAGTGTATTCTGTTTCACTATCTTTTCCCTGTTCCAGAATCTTGTTCCAGTGTCTCACGTTACATTTAGTCATCATGTCTCCTTAACCTACTCTGGTCTGTGGGAATTTCTCAGATTCTCTTTGTTTTTGATGACTCTGGGCATTTTAATGAGTACTAATCATGTACGTTGTAGAATGTTCCTCAATCTGGCTTTGTCTGATGTTATTATCGTGGTTAGACTGGGGTTATAGGTATTTGGGAGGAAGACCATGGAGGTGAAGTGCCATTCTCGTCAAATCAATCAGGGATACCTGTTGTCAATATGACATCACTGATGCTGTTTAGCCCTGATTGCCTGGCCCAGAAAGCGCTGCCACATTTCTCCTCTGTAAAGTTGCGTATTTCCCCTTCCCACCCTCTACTTTCCAGAAGCAAATCACCAAGCACAGCCCACACTCAAGGCGTGGAGAGTGAAATTCTGCCTCTTTGAGGGAGTGTGGTGAGTATCTACATACATTATTTGGAATTCTTCCACATGAAAGATTTATCTTCTCTCCCCTATTTGTTTATTTGTTTGTTCAATTGTGGATTGATGGATGTTTATTTTATACTTTGGATTATAGTCTAATACTACCTGATTTATTTTGTTGCCCAAATTGTTCCAGGTTTGTCCATTGGCAGTTCCTTTAGGCTGACTCCTATTTCCCTGTAACATGCCTAATTTTTCTCTAATTTTGTTTCTTTGAGACTTCCTTACTCTCTGGCACCACAGGATGCTCCAGGTTCATCTTGAATATTCTTTGCCTCATCCCCATAATCAGCCATTTTTCCAAGGAGCCTGGTTCCTTTTATTAGACAACGTCAATACCTTTTATTTATTGGTGTGATTCCTTTTTTTTTTTTAAGATTCCATCCCCCTGTCAACTTAAGAGCTAGTTAGAATATCAAAGAAAGAGATTGATAACTTTCCTTATGATTAATACACAATTTCTCTAGCTTCCTACAAGACAGAAACTATATTATTTATCAGTTATCCCAGAAAAACAGTACTACATATTGGAATTTTCAGTCTTAACATTTTACCCTTAGAAATATTATTTAACTACCATTTTACAATCCACCTGAAGAATGCTAAACAGGTATTCCAAGAATTAGATTCAGTCATACTGACTATTTTAAGAGCAGGGGCTCCATAAATATATAGGATAATTAACATTCTGAGTCTTTGCATTTTTATTACAAATATCTAACAGAGACTATAAATCTCATATTCTGAGTCATTCAGTGTGTGCATAACTTCTCTCATTTTTTTTTTTACTTATCTTTGGGCTAAAAAAGATGTTTTCACTCTACATATAAAATGAATAATGAACACTAGAACTAAGACATCACTTCAGAAAGGGGCAGTTAAGTTAAATTAGTCTGAAATCTATACTAAGGGAATGTGAATTCAAAGTAAATTGTATTTTTTTCCAAAAAGCTACATTTGCATTTACAGATACAAGGCTCGACTCAACTGTCCGTGTCAAAAGACATGATCTAGTTATTAGACTTACGATGGGATTTAAACATTTTAGTGAGGGGGAAAAAATAAAATATTCTTTTGTTTAAGTTTTGCAATTCAGAGGATTTGTTCATTCGAGTCTCCAAGTTCCTCCTTTCAACATGAGAGAGTCTTCAAGGTAATATCTTTGCTTCAAAGGCTTTTGCTTTTGAATCTAACTTTGACTTTGAAACTACTGAAAAGAAAGTAAGTGTATCAGAACCAGACCTAATCCCCTGGGAGTCAGCATTGCATCAAGTTTATTAAAATTAAACACTTTTTTTTCTCCTCCTCAAATAGGTGTCTGGTAATAAAAGGCAAATCAGCTGGGTTAGGATAAAACGGGCAAGGTTTTTCCTTCACTAGTTCGTTCGGAAAAGTCGCTTTGCTAATTGAGAAAAATTTAATGAATTTCACTTGTGTTAAAATAAAGGTGATTGCTTTATGACAACAATGTACTCATTTGAGAAAGTCATTACATTTATGTATTGTGTTTTCATGTAAATACTTTTGCCAAAATGTATTAGCAAGGAATATAATATTATGGTTCATGGTTCATGTAGTATCTGAAAAGAATAATTGTATAACTAATCAGTGAAAACAAAGTAAATTGTTCCTCTTGGGTTTGTACAATAAAAATGGAATTAAAATTATCCAGGCTCAAAAATGCAAATATAATGCATCTCTACCAGCAGAAAAATAAAATTTTAAAGGCAAAACCTGAGTATTAAGGCCTATTTTCAATTCCTCCAAAAGTCTTGGTTTGATTCCAGAACCAACCAATCTCATCAAAATTCACTTTATGCATTTTTATAAAGTAATCAAATATTTCATTGTTTTTAAGTCAATAAAATTATTATTCATTCTCCCGAACAAGCTCACTGGTATTCCGAACACATTCTGGGGAAAATTAATGCTAATCAGTGCAGTGGCAGCAATCAAAATAGCACTTTAAAATATTAAACAGTAACATAAGATTAAATTCACAGTAAACTCAAGAGCAAATAACCAATATCAATTTAAACAGATTAAATCCTGGGAAAGGGCAAAGGTTAGAAATGATCTGAAGCGATAACCAAATTCTATTGAGAACAATAGCCTTGGATTAGACAACAGCAACCCCTACCGGAAGCTTGAGGCTGCCTGGAGGCGCATTCTTGGAGGCTGCAGGAAAGGAAGGGCAGGGGGAAAGGAATCTCTGAGGATGCTCTGACCTCCACCAGGCAGGTGGAGCTGCCCTGGAATTTAGGAGAATCGTCAGTCCCCAAATCGCTTCTTCTCTATTGTGTAATCACATACTTTAGGTTCATCACCTAGACTTTTTTATTTCTCAACTGTAAGTGAGTAAGAAGTTGATGCAGATTTTATTAGTAAACACTTTGATGTGTCTCTTTTTTTAAGAAAGCTAAAATTCTGTGATAAATACCTGACATGAAAAAGCAGCATCTGATCACGCCGTGATTTTAATCAGCCTTCTTTGGAATTTACCCACAGTTCTCAAAATTGTTCCTGCTCTTATTAGAGAATGTTTCTGAGGATGCTTTGATCTGATACCCCAAAAGCATTCATGGCAGCTATACTTATATAATTGTATTCAAATATACGCATACACACACATAGAGGGCATGTATACACACAGCGTGCGGTCTGTGGTTCCAAGTGGAACCCAGAGAAGCCTTGGGAAGATGGAAAGTCTGCACCATCAGTTTGCCCCTTCGTGTTCAGATTTACGGCTTTTGTCTGTTATTCTTGGGGAGAGTAACATCTTTAACAATTGCTTACAAGAAGAAATATGAAAACTTCTGAGAGATGATAAAAAACAATAATTTGACAAACAGTATTTTGAATCCAGCAATTCAAATAAATCAAATATTTACCCTGGGTTATACCACATAACTAAAGGAAACCCCAGTCACGCTGACTTGCTAAACATGTGTAAATGCCACAAGCAGTAATTTGAGTAAATCAGGAGAGATCATTTTAACAGATGGGGCAGACAGAGAGAGAAAGGAAGAAAGAAAGAAATTGACGGGAGCACTAAAACCAGCTTTGGCTTGAAAAGAATCCTAAATTATTATGAAAAGTTGCTGTGGAACCAGCTCTCCACTTTGCGTTTTATCTTCTGAACACCCGCCCCACCACCTCTAGCGTCAGATACTTTTGTTTCATGACTTACTTGGGAATGGTTTTTATAAAAACCTACCAGGGAGGCGCATTATCCAACCAAGTCGAGCCTATCTCAGAGACCATGCTCGCCCTCCCAGACGGAGGCAAGGAGGAGCCGACTTTCCTTCCTCGGAATTTCCGAAGTACACGGAGGAAGGCAGGGGCAGCTGAATTGGAAGGTGCTTTGTTTACCCTCCTGCCTGAAATACAGAGTAAAGTCATTTCAGAGAGGAGATACATATCTACTAGGAGTTGTCTGTGGCTGGGAGTGTCATTTCCTGAGGCTAGAAGCACTCAACACATTCCTCAAAGAAACAAGACCGAAGTATTTGAGACTAAGGTGCTTCAGGAGGCAGCTTAGGAGCTGGGAAAAACCCTGCATCAGGACAGAGCAGCCCAGGATCCTACCCCGGCTTGGCCCATCTGTGTGCCTTTGAGTGTCATTTGACTTTTCTGTGCCTTAGTTTCTTCATCTGTAAAGAGGAAGAAGTGACTATTTTTTCAGCTTTGATGGCAAAAGAAATTTTAGTGAGGATACAGTGTTTACATGAGACGTGATCTAGCTGTGGTTCATAGAACCATCGCGGTTCAAGCAGAGGATGGGTTCACAGAACCAAAGAATGGAAGTCCATGGTGCCTCTTCCCTGGGTTCTTCCATTCGTTCATTCTTCAGCAGATGTTTGTTAAGGGCCTACTATGTGTCGGACTTCAAACCAGGAAAAAGAATACAAATGTGAGTAAGACTCACTCTCGTACCTAAAAGAACTTGTACTTTGTGGGGAAGGAAGACAAAAGGATCTGTTTTCACAACACAGGGCAGCGAGTCCTCTGCTAGCATACGCCCCAGTGCTGTGACAGCATGTCCGGAGGATCTCAACCAGGGAGGCAAGGGTGAAAACTGTTGCCAAGGGCTGCCCGAAGGGCAGCACCCAAGTCCCACTGAAACCATGAACAGGAGCTAGCCGTGATGAAAAAAGAAAACGTGAGCAATCTTTGAGCTAGAGCCTGGAGCGGGGAGCAAACTTGGAAGGTTCTGGCAACTGCAAGCTGTTCAGTGTGGCTGGAGAGCAGGAATGTCCAGAGAAAGGGCAGAGGGAGCAGGAGCGAGCCCTGAAGCACTGAAGGAAAAAGCCCCTTCTACCCAGGGCGCAGGTGTGGGGGAACCAAAGGGGACAGGTGGGAGTTTTGAACACTGGTGGCAAGAAGACCAGGTAAGAGCTTGTGAAAAAGAGCTGTACTAGGGCCGCAGCAGTGGAAATAGAGAGAAGACGTGTAAATATTTAGAAAGCAGAATGAACAGGTTTTCGTGGTTGATTGTGTTTGCGAGAGAGGGAGGAGATGTTGAGGCCGACCTTCAGATTTCTGGCTTGGATAGTCGGTGCCACTGACAGCAACGCAGGGTGGAGATCAGTTTGGTGGAGAAAAATGAAGAATTCTGTCTGGGCCAGGGGTTAACAAGGCATTCAGCTGGAGATGTTAGAAGAAATTCTAGGAGATAAGGGAGAGATTCGAGGCAGAGGCATGAATTTGGGAGTCATCAGGAGCATTGTTCCAGGATCATGTCCTCACAGTTCAGAGCTCAGAGAGGAACTCCCTTCTTCTCTCTACCATCCATTTGACCAACCAAGTATTGGAAAGTCCTGTGGAAGAATTCTGATTGGCTTGGCTGATGTGGCCTCCTTTTCCTGCACCCCTCCTCCTTCCTGAGAATCCTGCCTGCTCTCAGGTACCTCCCCTATTCCTGGAAGCCATGCCCTTCAGGAGAGGATAGCCCCAGCCTCAAGCCAAGATGATGAGTCCTGATTGATATACGCTAATCATGATGGTACCATTCCTTTGCCAGGATTGGCCTATACATGAGCAAGTATATATGAGCAAGTAGACATGCCCTTCTGGTCAAGAAGACTTAAGGGGAAGTCTGCTGGTGTCTTCTGAGAAATGTCTTGAGAGGTACAAGAATGTGGCAGGGCACACTCCACTTAGTCCATAGTAGTAGAAAGTTTAGCTGGGCACATGGACATCCAGAATAAAGAATACATTTCTCAGCCTCTTTTGTAGCCCATTCTGGCCTGGTAAGTTCTGAACAATAGAATAAAAGTGGAGGGGCCGGGGCTGGCCCCGTGGCCGAGTGGTTGAGTTCGCGCGCTCCGCTGCAAGCAGCCCAGTGTTTCGTTGGTTCGAATCCTGGGCGTGGACATGGCACTGCTCGTCAGACCACGCTGAGGCAGCGTCCCACATGCCACAACTAGAAGGACCCACAACGAAGAATATACAACTATGTACTGGGGGGCTTTGGGGAGAAAAAGGAAAAAATAAAATCTTTAAAAAAAAAAAAAAGTGGAGGGGCCAGCCTGGTGGTGCAGCAGTTGGGTTCGCACATTCCACTTTGGCGGCCCCAGGTTCGCTGATTCAGATCCCAAGCACGGACATGGCACCACTTGGTATGCCATGCTGTGGCAGGCATCCCACATATAAAGTAGAGAAAGATGGGCATGGATGTTAGCTCAGGGCCAGTCTTCCTCAGCAAAAAGAGGAGGATTGGCAGTAGATGTTAACTCAGGACTAATCTTCCTCAAAAAAAGAAAAAAAAGATAAAAGTGGAAGTGTGATGTGGCAACTCCTGAGCATCTACCTTATTAGACAACTGGCAAGTGTCCTTTACCTACTCTTCCTCCTTTCCTTTATTCTGCTATGTGGAACGTGGATGTGATAGCTAGAGGTGATACAATCACTTGGGACCACGGATGACCTTGGGAATGGAGACCCTACATGGAAGAACAAAATAGAAACGATACTTAAGCCACTGTTATTTGGGATTTTCTGTCATTTACAGTCAAACCGAATACTAATTCAAAGAAAGAGATGGCCCATTTTCAGTCTCTAGATATTGTTGTGTCTAGAAGTGATGTCTGGAACTGCTGCAGCCATTGTGCAACCATGAGGGAAACCAGCCTGAGGCCAAAGCCAAATATAAGGATGGCAGGTAATAAGACAAAGATACAGAGCCAACAAACCCTGCAACTACTTTCCTATGGATTTTTTGTTATGTGAGAAAATATATTCCATCATTGTTTAAACCACTGAGTTGGTTATTTCTGTTTCATGCAGCTGAAAGCATTCCAGCTGGTAGAGAGTTTAATGGTTTCTAATGGTTGTAAATTACGTGCTCCTTCAGAAAAGACTCACTAAATAAAGATTTGGAAGAAGAAGGATAAAATACGAAGGGTTGATGAAGATGTGTTATAAAACATTTAGAAAATGGGAAACAGAGAAAAAAAACATAATTTCACCAGTCTAAAATAACCAAGATGATAATTTTGACCTTCTGGCCTTTTAAAAAAAGTATTATATATAATTACATCTATCTTTATATATATGTAATCACACTACCTGTTTACCTTTATCTCTGCAACTAAATACAAGTAAAAATTCTGGACAAAAGACAAGAAGCAACTACCTGGGGACTCTGAAAAGTAAAAAAAGAACTAGGCAGTTTAAGGAGGGGAGATTTGAAGAAAAACTGCTATGCGGGTGGTCATTTTTTCTGCTGAGTTTTTTTTGGGGGGAGGGGTCATTTTTCGGTTTTGGGATTTTTTTGCTTCTTTATCCCTCAGCTTTTCCTGGAGGGTGGGTCAAATCAGCGAATGCTCAGCAGACGCAGACGACAAACGCTGCCCAGAGGACTGGGAAGAGGCATCAGTGCGAGCTGAAGAGCGAGGGAGGGGACCCTGTTTTTCTATTTTCTCTTCTTTCTCTCTCAGTCCTAACCTGAGGCCAGTCAGGGGTTTGCACTGTCATTGCAGGAAAAGGGGCTACTGTTGTGTGAAGAGAGTGGAGGAATCCCCATTATTTTTCTCTTACTGCTTTGCCCTGAGGGTGGGTCCAGTTGTGTGGAACTGGGAGCTCCTTGTACACAGGAGGCTAAAATTTTTAAAGAAGCTCATCTCTGTGTTCAGAGGAGCCTGGAAAAGAGACCCTTGGGAACTGAAGATTGTGAAGGAAATCTCAGAGAAGAGCAATTTGGAGAATGACCCTAATTCTGTGAGCAAACCAGCACCAGTCCAGCACAGCGCAGCCTTTGAGAACTGAACTGCTGCTGGAGCCGCTGCCCAGGCAGGTGAGACAGAACCTGCGATCTAAACCTACCAGGCGCAGAGCCTGCTGAAACCAACAAGGAAATCTGGCGCTCCCCAGGGATTTGCACAGGACCAGAGACTCACAGCATAATGTCTTAAATGTACAGGACACAATCTAAAATTACTCGACATACAAAGCACCTTGCAAATCTGACCAGTTCTCAGGAGACAAGACAATTAACTAACGCCAACTTCAAAATTATTCAGATGTTGGAACTATAGAACAAAGACTTTTATAATCTCCATTAGGTAAAAGTAAGCATTCTCGAAATCACGCATGGAAGGGTAGATGTTCTTAGCAGAGAAATAAAAAGCATCAAAAAAAACCAAATGGAAATTTTGAAACTGAAAACACTAATATCGCAAATAAAAAATTCACTAGAAGAGCTCATAACGGAATGGAGATCACAGAGGAAAGAGTCAAGTAAACTTTGAAGATAGATCACTATAAATTATCTAATTGGAAGAGAGGAAAAAGGAAGCAAAACAGAGCTTCAGGTGCCTGAGGGACAGCACCAAATGCTCTGACACTCGTGTCATCGGAGTCCCTGAAGGAGAGGAGAAAGTGACTGGTGCAGAAAAAGTATTTGAAAATATAATGGCTGAAAAGTTCTCAAATTTGGTGAAAAACATAAATTTACAGATTCAAGAAGCTCGGTGAATGCCAAACAGAATAAATTCAAAGAACACCATGATCAGACATCATCAAACGCGAAAACCCAAAGGTGAAGACCGCGGAAGAGGCCATGTCGGGAAGGGGCTTCAACACCTGACAGCAGGTGGCTACAGAGCCAGGTGGGAAAGAGGCATTCACTGATTTTGAAAAGGGTCTGTGCTCTTGCAACATAACCCCCGTTCTCCACACTGCAACCTGTAAAGCTCGTGAACGCTTTACGGCGTGTAATGCCTCACTCTCCCTGAGGCATGATGGCCTTGTGATGGGCTCACTCCCACTGCCCGTGGGAAGAGAACGTGAGGAGGAATAGAAACAGAGAAAACCACGCTGGATAAGGAGAGAGAAGGCTGGTGTCACCTTTGCAGCAAAATGCGCATGGATTCCCAAGAGGTGCTCTAAGTCAGCGAGAGGCCAGGGCGCCGGGGCTGCCTCTCCCCTTCCTAGGGGAGTGGATTTCCTGACAATCACAGCTGAGAAGAGTTATTCCTTTTCTAGCGTAGCCTTTGCATGCCTCTCTTTAATCAAATTCTAAATGAGGTTTACTTTAAGATCACACATTAAGACTGAAAATAAAATTTAAAATATTTTGTATGTCTTAAAGTGTATACATGATTGGTTTTTGTAAGTTTGGTGTTTACATTGTTTTAAAAATAGTCACTTTATTTATAATAAGGGAATTCAGACCATTCTGACATTTGAATAATTCACACTTCTTCACATTTTATTACTTGTAAAGCACTTATCTGCCAAAAGTACAAAACATTTTTGTAGACACTAAACACGATTTGTTAAAATTGTAGTTGTTTCAGAAGATATCTGTCTGAGCAGTTCTTAAACTGGATATGCATAATACAGCAAGGTGTATACAGATATTTGAACTCTTTATGGACTTCAAACATAGCAAACTGAAGATTATCAAAAAGTTAAAGAAAACTTGGGGCCGGCCCGGTGGCACAGCAGTTAAGTGCACACGTTCTGCTTGGGAGCCCGGGGTTTGCTGGTTCGGATCCCGGGTGCGGACATGGCACTGCTTGGCACGCTATGCTGTGGTAGGCGTCCCACATATAAAGTAGAGGAAGATGGGCACGGATGTTAGCTCAGGGCTGCTCTTCCTCAGAAAAAAGAGGAGGATTGGCAGCAGATGTTAGCTCAGGGCTAATCTTCCTCCAAAAAAAAAAACACCAAACATCTTTGCCCTGACACAGTTTGCAAGGTGATAGCTTTTTGTCTAGCATAAGTGTTTCTCCTAGTTTTCTGGAACAGAGAGGCTAGAAAATGTTCACAAATGAATAAAAATAAAGGAAAATTTCAGGCATGAACAATAATTAAAAAGAATGGAAGTTGTTGAAAAACTTCACTGATGCATTCACGCTGACAACACCAGAACAAAGTGGCTGCAATGTTTGTAGTGATCAAGAAATTGCAAATCACTGAAAAGCCAGGTAGGTCATAGAGAGAGCTTGGCTGCGCCGCCCTCAGAAGACGGAGGAGCTGCCATCCTGGGCAGAGACGCAGCTGCGGGCAGAAGGGCGAGAGCCCAGGCGTGTCTGCTCTCGGAACGCTGGCTCATCACCTGGAGAAACATCCATCTCCCCGAGTGCCCCACTGCGCTTTCCCACCACACATCAAACACCAGATGGACAGCCAGCTGCCAGAAAACGCTGTCTGCTGGCCGCCTCAATAGGAGGATGGTATGTGGAAGGTGCTGTTTGCAAGTCTGGTACTTTCACGTGAGAAGTGCTTGTTCTGCAGCAGGAGCTCGGCGCAGGGGTTACGTGTTGCACAAATGTCCAGAAACATCAAACATCACGCTCTCTGCAGAAAGCTAGGCTCCAGCTTCAGCTGCTGATTCTTTTGGCTCTAGCTGAGTCAAGCAGCACACAAAGAACAGACAAAAAAGCCTGTGAACGTCTGGCGGTCACCATGGGGCATGACAAACCAGTATCGGCTGACTCCGAACATTGTTCCTTCTCTGCGGGAGAGCAGCTGCACCTGTGTCCAGTTGAAGCTTGGCCATGTCTCCTCCCCGGGACCTCTGGAAAACTCCACAACCATGAGACAGGACTCTGCTCATCGAAGCCCCTTGTTTCCTTATACATTTGAATGCTTATTCCTATGGAGATTGTATTCCTCAGGCTTCACCGATTTTAAGCTTGAGCTTTTTTTAATGAATTCCAAAATGAGGCATGACACATTGTTAAAAATAATTTCTTCTTCAATAACTGAACCCAAGTGCAGTTTCTTTTTCTGGAGGCATATGGAATTAGCCACAAGTCTCTAATAGTAGCACTTATATCTCCCACATAACCCTTTGACAACCCAAACTAATCGCTCTTTCAATTATCCACTTACTGTTTACTGTAATATTAATCCTCACAGACCACTCTTGAGTGTCTTCTGCCTGTTGTCATGGTATATCAACTTTTTAAAAACATCATTGTTTTCTTTAGTATGAAGTAAAAAGAAAAAGCATTTTCTTTCATCTAATGTTATGGATGTCAAAAATAAGAAGATATTTATGGATCTTAAGTACTGTCTGGCTGTTGGTTTCATTTCTTAAATGAACATTTCTTAAACATGTATAAAATGTCCTATTACGTAAGAATGAGGCACCCTTTACTCTTTCCATTTTATAGAAAAGGAAATAAAAGCCAGTTGCATGATTTCTACAGATCCTTACCATGCAGTGGGGAAATGAGAAATTTCAGGAATACCATCCAATAAAATGATTTGACCACTATTGTGTCATCATTTTTTAGTGTAGCAACAGCATCGAGAAATCTGCGCATTTCAATCGTCTGTGGAATGCAAAATTGTGGAAAGAAAAAAACACTTCTTTCACCACTTCCCCTTTTTGATCTTCTCCAGTGTCAGCTGTGGGATAGGATTGCTGACCACCGGTCACAGCTCCACTGTGATCTGGGCATTTCAACGACAGGGCATCTCCGAGCAGGAGATGTCTACGGGTGGGTGAAGCCCTCAGCACACTGAAAAAGCAGACACAAGGAGAACTGGACTGTCATGTTAGGCTTTCTTCTTTATTTGTAGTTATATGGTTGGAAGATCCTCCTTTTGGTTAAGTACCTTGACTATTTTTATGTTCACAAAACACTCTCTTCAAACGTCGACCTTCAAAAATCCTTGAAGGCAAAAAGGCAAACAAACGTGCTATTGTTCACTTCGATGACACGGGGCACATCCCAATGTTTGCTCTAATCTGCTAATACCCTGTAGCAGGTGGAAACAGTCAAAAGAATTCCCATGAGAGCCATTTTCTCATTTGAACAAGATGGAAATGGCACTGGATTAAGTTCAAATATCGTCTGTGACTGTAGCATATAAAGACATTAAAGGAGGTTATAATACTGTGAAGACTACCCTTGCAACTATCACTATCTCCTAAAATCCACTCCTAAAGCCTATTTCCACCACTGAAGAAAAGACAGTGGGAAAGCACCAACAACATAGCCATTTCACTGCAGACCCAGTAATCCACATGTGCGTTAGAAATTCATCCACAGAGTCCAATTTAAAAAGATAGAACAGGTAAAAATGACAGTGTGATTGTTTCATTCCTGGTCGATCACACAGTTCCTCAGAATGGACCGTGACAGCCATCAGGAGACGTGCAAGGAGCATGAATGGCAGGGGCGGAAGCAAAGGCTGTAGCAGACACAAGGCAGTCACTTGCCACAAATAATTTCTATGAAAATTCACAACTGGATAATTCCCACAAGATGACTTCAAGAAGGAGGTAGTAGATAATCTGGGTTTTGACTGAACAACTGAGCATACAAATAGAGAATGTGCAAATCTTGAACCACAGGCATTAGAGTACCAATGAGATCGTAAGTTCTTATAACTCGTACAGTCACACAGCTAGCAGACTCAACAGAGATGTTCTAAGATTTTATCAACCAATCATTTTGGAGAAGTAACTGATCCCACTGCCTAAGTGAAAACATCACAAAAATAAATAAGACAATTTGGGCAGAGGAAAAAGTTAAATGAAGAAGCATAAAAATAAGACAAGTTGTCATCTCGGTAAGTCTCTGGTTTCATGTAGACTGGTGACTCATCTTAATGACAATTCACCAGATAGTATCTTAAGGATATTTCTATGCTAACAACAAATACTTATTAAGTACATATTGTTATGCATTTATAGCTGTTGCAACAAAGGAGCAGTTGTAATAAAAACGTGAAAATATGGAATATAGTATTTCTGATGTCTTAGAAGAAATCAGCACAAATAGATACAGCCTTTATTATGTAGCAAACACAATTGATTTTAAACTTGATTCATTATTAAATCTTTATCTCTGCTCCACATTATGTTCTGAATGAAAGGCACAAATTAGGGAAATATGGAAAATAGCCTGAATGGCACATTAACATCTTGAGCTAAAACCATATGATGGGTGTTTACTAACACAAGGAAGAATATGCCATAGTCACCAAGGAAGGCTTTCAGTGGTCCTAGGCAATGGGAGAAGGAAAGAAAACATAAAAGAAGCCTGATCAGGGGAATAAAGGTTTTCCTAAGGTAGCATCATTCCAGAGGATAGAACAAGGGAAAGTGGAGACAGTGAAATGGCAGTTTGCAAAGCAAGCAACATTTGGCAAACAACTTGGATTAAAAAACACTGGTAGAAGAGTCTGTGGATATTTGTTTGGTTTTTCTTTAGTGGAAAGAGATTTTTAATTATGTGAATATGTGTAAGTTATAAAATAATTCATTATTTAAAACTTGAGAATAAAGGAGAATAATAAATGTTAAAACACTTTGATAAATGAAAAGAAGGACACAACAGCAAAGTGTATTTCCATGATAGTTTGTATTCATCAAGATGCTTGTTTTGCTATTATTTATAATTGTCAATAATAACATGATGCTGTAGATCATTGACAATAATAAGCTACGCATATTTAAATGTATATTTGCCGTTGATGTTAAAGTCAATATAAATTTAATTGTTCAGTTAGAATTCTTGAACAAGGAATTCTTTCTCTATGTATTCTGTATACTCCTCTGTATACTCTGATATTCTTTCTCTGTGCTTATTTTCGGTTTTCCCTCAGAGAGTGAATTAATTTCAACTAGTAATTTTTTAAAATTGTTTTTACTTGTTCCATAAAAATGAAATTCTATGATCATAATTTTGGTAATTTTTATAGTATTCCAGGGAGGTTATCTAGCATAACTTAGTAAATCCTCTCTTTAGCTCAGGAAAGGGAATGTGGGGTAATTGTTCACTGTAAATAGTCGACGCCTGTGGATAGTTCTCTAGTTCAAGCAAAAGAACTAGTTGGTGGAGATGGTCATCAGGAAATTCAGAATTTAAAAGTTCAGTTAACCAACTAAATGAACCCCACTGCTTTGGTTTACTTGATAGAGGCATGGGTGTTGTTTCGCTTTTGAGTTCAGTCTCAATATCATAACGTATTTTACCTCTTTGAGCTTCTCTGATTTCTTCACCTTGCCATTCCTCCAAGGAATGGTAAGTCTAAGAAGGATCTTATATATTAATATATCTTAAATCTTTTATTTTGACTCATCTATAATTAACAATTAAGCCCATTAATTAATAATTAAGCCCCTATCGTATAATTTTTTTAATTTATGAAAATGTAGAGACTGTACTACCAAAATATACAATTTTGACACATTTACACATGCTTTTACTTCCAGGTGAGAAATGAAACAGTATTGCTGAGAAAATTATTAGAAATATGACCTACATCTCAGTTGTGATTGCCTCAAAATCAATATCCTTTTATTTGAACAAACAGCAGCAGAAATCATTAAGATAGGGCCCTGGCAATTCAGGTTAAATTATAGCTCAATCGTGAATTTCTTAGATCATGTGGACAAACTGTTTCAACAATTTCCATTTCTGCCTCTTGTGAGCACAAAAAGCATAATCATCCTTGCGGGATGCTATGACTCTGAAGAACATGTTTTTGGAAAAACTTTCCAGATTCTTAGGTATCTAATATAAGAGAGGAAAGATACTATTTACAAAAGCCATATCTGTCAAGAGCTGAGTTTTATCACATATGTTTGAAAGCACGTCCTTATCCCTATGTGGGTAGCACTCACATACAACTTCAGAGGAGCACAGTACTTCATGAAATAAAATCCAGAACAGGCTTTAAAAAATAACAAAGAGCCCGAGGAATAAAGCAGATGAACTGATTTCAATGCCTGAGTCCTGAAGACTCTTTTATTTATTCCACAAAGTAGCCAAAACATGTCAATACCATAGGTTCCTGTGTTGATCTTGTTTTGAACTTCCCAAGTGAAAAACACACCCAAGAAGCAAAATTCAATTTAGAACCAGCTGCAGTGAGAGCCGTAGGCGTGACCAGTCACGTTCGAGCCATGAGCTGCTTCTGCCTGCTCATGCAGGCCTCCAGCTGCCCCCATGGCACCCAGTTGTCCCAGAGGTGATGTCTCCATGGCTTTCTACCACCTCTCTGCACAGCCTATTAGACAAAAACTCTCTGCTGTTTCTGAGTAACAGAGTGCTGGCAAAGACATATCATTATCTTTTGTAGCTTCAATTTCCAAGAATTTGACCACTGGCTAAAACAGCCATTTACCTATTTTCATAAACTATTTTTTCAATTTTATTTTTTCTATGATTTTTCACATCATTACATCTGCTACCACTTCCTTCGCAATGCACATTATTTCCGTTAGCTTTTCTCTGTCTGCCTTAAATCTCAGCTAACGAGATCTCTTATATGTAACTAACCTTTCCTTTTCTTTGAATGTTCTTTAGGACGGACAAACCCCACGAAGACATACTGTTGGCTAAAAGCACACCATCAGGCGATCATACCACAGGCAGTAACCGCTAAGAAATACCAGAGGTTAAGCGGAAATTCTGCTTTTCAGAC
This sequence comes from Equus quagga, assembly GCF_021613505.1. NCBI lineage: Eukaryota > Metazoa > Chordata > Mammalia > Perissodactyla > Equidae > Equus > Equus quagga. Next base: position 4,286,339 of record NC_060286.1, read on the forward strand.
CCAGTAAGATAAGAACCATCTTATACTAGCACAGAATTAGCAGACGTTAAGCCTCGGGTCATTGCTAGAAGATGTATTCCAAATCTTTGACCTCAGGGAGCTCATCAAATTTATCAGAATATCTTGGTCTTTGAGTTCTGCCCGGTGTATCCCCAAGAAAAGAAATTAACTACAGTTTAGGTTTGGAACTAAAAGAGATGAGATTCACAATGCTTTCCCTGTGTCTAATCGTTTTAAGAGGTAAGTTTCCTTTTGTTTCAAAGATTACTATTTTGAGTGTTCAGCAATGCTAAAAACGTCTTTTTAAAAAATCAGATCTTTTAAAAAGTGCAACATGAAGTTTGTTGATTATCAGAGTACTTTTTAAAATTAAAATATTTCTTCTTTTTCTTTATTTTAAGTGTAAAAAACTAATGATTTTTATTTTGTACCTTTAGCTATTCATGGAGCATTAATTTGAACTGTATGAGTAAGTCATTTCTTCTTTCCAGGTATTACAAACTGTCATGCTCCTAACAGACAATTTTATATCACAGAGAATGAAATTTCCCATTTGCAGTAAGTAGCCTCCTTTCCAGTGGCTCTGATGGTCTAGTGGCTGAGATTTGGCTCTCTCACCTCTTTGGCCTGGGTTTGTTTCCCAGTCAGGGAGCCACACCACGCGTCTATCTGTTGGTTGTCGTACTGTGGCAGCTGCGTGTTGCTGTGATGCTGAAAGCAATGCCAGCAGTGTTTCAAATACCAGCAGGGTCACCTGTGGTGGATACGTTTCACAGACCAAGACAGACCAGGAAGAAGGACCTGGCCACCCACTTCCAAAAAAGCTAGCCAAGAAAACCCTATGCATAGCAATGGAGCATTGATATAATGCCGGAAGGGGAGAGGATGGTGCAGAAAGAGCGGGCAGGGGTCCACTCTGCTGTCCACAGAGTCACTGGGAGTTGAAATCAACTCCATGGCACTAACAATAGCAGCTTCCTTTCTCAGGTCCAGCATCAAATACTGTTTATAAAGATGTGTAAGCAGGAATTTTTTCAGTCCTGTTGGACTATGTGCGTTGACATTAATAACATTTGAAGGGGACTAATGAATTTTCCTGACTTATGTGATACTCTCTTAATATTTCTGGAGAATAAAACTAGTTATATGGAGGAGGGGGTAGCAAGACGAAGGTTAACTGAAATTTCAATTATCAATCAAAATATCAGTTATGAAATAGCAATCATGACAGTGGCCTGCAACCATTTCCAAAAACCAAACAACGTCCCTGTCTTCAAGCTACCTCAGTGTCTTGAGCTGCCTGGCATGCTAGCTTTTCCACTCTCCACTTAAGGCGGTGACAATGGGCACCTCCTCACTGGGAGTCTGAATCACAGACACTCAGAACATCAAGTCAGAACATGCATTGACAAATGACTCAGTGTCACCAAGTTAGGAAAATTACAGCCTATAGGAGTCTTTTTACCTGTCCAAACCCAAACACTCTCCAACCTATTCAAACTCTCCTTTCTCACTGAAGACGGGTAGAGCTCCAGCATTCACAGCCTTTAAGCCGCTTGGCTCCATACGTCTCATAGCATTTAGGTGGCAGGTGACTCGAGTCATAATGTCCCACAATCGAAGGGGTCTGCTAGTGTGGTTATTCCTTCCTCCTTCACGCTTCCTGAAGAGGAAGGAGAGGGAACTCATCCTTGTTTATGTGCTGGTGGACTCCACTGGGTACTTTCTGAATTCACTCAGCAAATATTTACTGAGCTTCTATTACATACCAGGCACCGTACTAAGCTCCAGGGATATAGCGGTGAGCTAAATATTCATTCAGTTCTTATGTCAACCCTGTAAGGTAGATATTATTAATTCATACATTATGAATAAAATCGTACTATCCAAATATTTTTAACCCATATAAAAATATGAAAAATTTAGTCCCTTTACTGTGTGTTTAAAGAGGAAATCTAGGGCCCGGCCTGGTTGCGTGGTGGTTAAGTGTGTGTGCTTTGCTTGAGTGGCCCAGGGTTTGGGGGTTCAGATCCTAGGCACGGACCTACACTCTGCTCATCAAGCCATGCTGTGGCAGCAGCCCACATACAAAAAATAGAGGAAGATTGGCACAGCTTTTAGCTCAGGACCAATCTTCCAGCTGTGCCAATCTTCCTCACCAAAAAAAGAAAGAAATCTAGTAAGTAGATCTTTTTCTATGATGGAAGAAAAGAAAAGTTGGATTTTTTTCCCTCTTGAAATCTGATAGTAATTCTCCTTTATTCTTAAATATTGATAGCGTGTGGGTCTGGCTCTTGACAAACTCATGCATGCACAAAAAAATCAGAACAATAAAAAGACAAATAACCCAAGCAAAAAATAGGCAAAGATTTGAATAGACATTTCTCCGAAGAAGATACACAAGTGGCCAATAAGCACATGGAAAGATGCTCAGCACCATCAGTCATCAGGGAAATGAAAGTGAAAACCACAAAGAGATACTACTCCACCCACTAGGACAGCTGGAATCAAAAAGACAGACAATTAACAAGTGTTAGCAAGAATGTGGAGAATTTGGAACCCTCATACATGGCTGGAATGAATGCAAAATGGTGCAGCCACTGTGGAAAACAGTTGAGCAGGTCCTCAAAAACTTAAACAAAGAATTACCATACCACTTCTAGATATATACTCAAGAGAACTGAAAACAGGCACTCAAATATGCTTGTACATGAATATTCATAGCAGCACTATTCACAGTAGCCAAGAGGTGGAAAGAACCCAAATGTCCATCAAAAGGTGAATGGAGAAGCAAGATATGGTATATCGATACAATGAAATTCAGCTATAAAAAGGAATGATGTACTGATACTTCCTACAACATGGACTAACCTTGAAAACATTATGCTAAGTAAAATAAGCCAGACACCACAGGCCGTATATGGTATGACTCCATTTCTATGAAATACCCGGAATAGGTGAATGTATAGAGACAGAAAGCAGATTCGAGTTTGCCAGGGGCTGGGCTAGAGAGAGTGAATGCCAATAGGTACGGGATTTCTTTGGGATAGATGAAAGTGTTTCAGAATTAGATAGTAATAATGGTTGCACAACTCCGTCTATACAAAAATCTACTAACTTCTATAGGTTAAAAAGGATGAATTTTATGGTATGTGAATTATATGCCAATTAAAAAATTTGAAAGCAAGCTGGACAGTTGATAAAAACCTAGAGTATGATTCCTGTTCCTCTTCACCCAAAAACCTTGTTATGTACCCTGGCACAAACAGGAGCCTGACATGCACGTGGCTTCGCACTGCCGCAGCTTGTTTTAGAGATTATTTCACAGTGAAGTTGTGAGTTTGGAGTTTTGAACAAGGGCAGCGAAGCGCAGGGACTTCACGACGGTGCGCCAACCTTGTGGTTTGAGCTTCGGATTCCTTGAAAATAGCAGCTAGTCTGATTTGTGACATCCCAAGTCTAAGGACTTCATATTTTGTACTGCAGTTCCTACAGACATAAATGGGATTAGCTTTTTGAAAAAGGATTTCCTTTTGGAGATATGTGTAAAAATACTGATAAGGATAATTTTATACAAATCAGATGAGAACTAGCTTGCAATTTCAGTTTTAGTCAAAAAGAATTTGTGTGTGTGTGTGTGCAATAGAGAGAATTAGAATTTCCTAAGGTTCCATTGGGCTTAGAGTGAAATTTAAGCATAATATTAGTATATTCTTAGTATATTTAGCATTTTGCAAAATCTGGTCCTGTGTGAAAGTGAATTTTAAAGGGATGATATTTTCACATTTCTTTAATAGAGATATCAAGTAACCTTTGACTTGTAAAAGGAGGAATTGGGTTGCAATTAATGGGTTAACGAATTAGGAATTAAACGAGTTAGGTGGTAACTGGTTAGGATTCAGTAAATTTACCAGTCCTTCAAACTAGCAGCACTTCGTACTACCACAAACATCCTTGCCTTTGTGCCCTACAGTTCTCAGAATCATTTCCAGCTTTCTGCTTCTGACTTGGACCAGTTCAAGTGAAAATTCAGAAATCTTATGGGCTGGTCTTGTTTTACTGATCCAGCTCAACCTGAAACAGTCCTTGTAAGAATCAGATTTATAAAGATCAGACTTGTAAGAACCCCTATTACGAAATTTGAAGCTGAGCATAGCTTTCCCAGGAGATACATGTGGTGGTTTGGAATAAGCTATCAAAATAATTATTCGTTGTTCTGAACCCAAAGTTAGATGTTCCATCCTTACCTTCTCGTGTATCCGAAACAAAAAGTAAGAAAGAGAAGGAATGCTTGCATTGTTAGTAAATTCTGTTCTCTTCTTTGTAAACTTGTAGTCCTCTCTCAAGCTCAGTGGCTACACCCTAAGAAAAATGTGGAACACAGAAAGAAGCCAGACTCAGTAGTCAGCTGTATAGCCCTGGTCCCTTCCCGCATATACAACTGAGAAGAAGATAAAACATACAAGCTTTGGGTTTGGAATATAACGTTAATAGGATGTGTGATGGCCTTTAAAATAAGGTAATATTGAGTAATTTAGTAGATCTATATATGGCAGAAATAAGCATAAAAAGATGGGGTGCCGAATTTTAAAGCTATAGAGTCTTCTGGAGATCAGAGAATAAGAACAGGGTCGGTTTAAGTATAGTTATGCTCAGCAGCAAAAGAATAAAATAGATCCATCACTCCAAGACATTGTGATAATACAGAAAATAAGATTATAACAATTCTTAACACCTGAGGAAAAACGAACCATTCAAAGGAGTAGAAGAGTTCTGGGCAATTGATAATCCTCCTGTACTTCTCAAAGCCACTCCGAGAGCCCAAATACAGTGGTGATGGAAATGACTACTCAGAACACAACGGCTTAATGTGTTGGGGGTTTGCTTTTTGTTTTGCCAAGTTTCAAGAAGGTCTTAATGTCCTGAGCCCTTAATCCTGGGGAAAAGCTGTGAAAGTGCTGGCAGCTCTGGGGATGATACTCGCTATGATAGTCATGGTCTGAGTTAGCAGATGCAAGATACACGCGTGGTATCACCCTCACTCGTGGCCAGCATCTCTAACTGATCATGACGCCATGTCCCAGATTTGTCCTCAGAATCCTTTGCAGCACAATACTACAGGCAGCCACTAATTTTCAATTGGATCTGCCTCAAGAGAACAAGCTCATTCACCGCAGTCTGTTCAAGGGTGCTCAGGGGATGGGCTCAGGGAGTGACTCATTAAGGATGGGACTGGTAGGGACAGAAGAAGGAGGAGTCCTGGAGTCATAAAGATGCTAAATTTAAACAGAACAAAGAGTTGACCAAATCTAATTCCCCCGCCCCCATTCATAGATACACACACCAATGCTATGTGTGGCTTACACAAGAGTCTAAGTGGTATTGTTTTAAAAAAGCACACTAGACTTGAAGTCAGGAGATGGAACGCTATTCCTGCTTTATCTCAACCAACCACTCTGGTTTGCCTGGCACTTTCCTTTGAGTTTCTATATGTATTTATTATATATGTGTGTGTGTGTGTGTGTATCTTCCTGGTAACAAAAGCAATTTCTTCTTATTTTAAAAATTCAGCTGTTAGTAAAATATATGATAGAGAAAATAAAGATCCTCCATAATACCTCTGCTAGAGAAATAACCACTCAGTGATTTTGTGTCCATTCCTCCATATTTTTTCATGCATATTTAAAGATTTTATTTTTCCTTTTTCTCCCCAAAACCCCCTGGTACATAGTTGTATATTTTTAGTTGTGAGTCCTTCTAGTTGTGGCATGTGGGACGCCGCCTCAGCGTGGCTTGATGAGCAGTGCCGTGTCCGCGCCCGGGATCTGAACTGGCGAAACCCTCGGTCTCCAAAGCGGAGCGCAAGAACTTAACAACTTGGCCATGGGGCCAGCCCCTTCATGCATATTTAGTTTGGTCTGTTTAACAACAGTATAGTATTCTACTATCTGAATGCATCATAATGTATTTAACTAGTCCCTTTATGGATGGACTTTTGAGTTGAGCACAGTGTTATTCCATTATAATTAACGCTTCAGTCAACATCCTAGTGTATATGTTTTCGTGCACTTGTGCAAATATTTCTGTAGGAGAAGTTCCTAGAAGTTAAATTGTAGGATTAGAGAGTATGCATATGTAAAACTTTAATAAAAATTGTTAAATTGACCTCCAAATATGTCATATCAATTTATATTCTCATCAGCAGCGTGTTAGATTGCCTGTTTCTGGTTCTTTTTTTAAAGAACACAAATACAATGAGAGAAAATTGCTTAAGATTAGGCTCATATAGTCTTAGGCTACAGTACTTAACAGAAAGAAAAAAATTATGTGTCCAAAGGGAGAAATATTACGGCTGCTGGATGTCAGGCCAAGCAGATATCACAAACGTGCTTCTTGGGCATTTAATTGATTTCTGAGATTCCTCAGCATATCAGAACGGAAAAATAGGGCAATACTTACAGAGTGTCACATTAAGGGAGTGAGATAAAAGGAGAAAGTCAAAACTTCCTCTTATTATTATTGGGTTTTTTTTGTTTTTGATCATCTTAAGTTCTAACACTTTGTCTCAAGATCAAGACAGCATATTACTGAGAATAGTGTAATATAAAAAATTAGATTTGTAAAAGTGACAACCTACTTTATTCACCAAGTACATGTGTTTGAGAAAATCAATGAAATAACAAATTTTGGTGGAAAAAACGTGCTTTTAAAAAATCATTTCATGTTTAGTTTAAACACTTACAACACTGCCAGGCTTTATGTGATTTTTTTGTATTAAATAGTGAAGAAGTGTTGCTTAATGGACAATGCATTAATTGATAGTGAACGCTGGTAACTGCTAGCATTTCTGAGCACTAACCCAGGCTCTATGTTAAGTGCTTTACGAGCATCATGTCATTTAATCCTTATTATAGACCTATGAGGTAAGCGCTATTATCCCCACTTACAGATCCAATGCATAATTATTTTCCCTGATAAAACTCTTTAAGTATAGTCACAAATATAGATGCTTTAGATGGCAATAGTAATGCTGGAAAGCACCTTAAAGCTCATCTTCCTCCTGTGCCTCATTCCTCCTTCAGAAGTGGGTACAGATTGATTACACCTTTACTCTTCCTACCTTGTATTGTGAGGATTAAACATTAGCACAAAAACAGCACAAGTAATCCATTCTGGATTCACCTGACAATGAAGGGAAGAATTTTAAACATGGTGGTAGAGCCTCTAAGCTGAGGCGAGCAGAGGCTGGAATCCTGCCCACAGGTGGCCCTGCTTCCCTTCTTTGTTAATGTCCAGGCGGGCAGAACGTGGCTCTGCTCTTCTGAAGTTTTCTTGATACAAAAGAGTCTCAGGAAGCCCCAAACAAGCAGCAGGAATAGATTCTTGGTGCTCATGGATGAGCCATCAGGAGGACAATTTACCTCATTGATGAATTATTGCTGGACAATTGATGAGTTGTATTATAATATGAGAGCAAGAAGGAAGAAAGCCCCAGTGTACAGTAAAACCAAAACTTACATTTGGCAGGGAAGGGATCCATGTCGAAAAAGAAGCTTGCAAATCTTAGTAGGTATATGCTGGGCACAGACAACATGGACAATAACTTTTGAGCTTGGTAGAAGAAAAAAATGGCATCCCCGAGACAAAAGAAAGAAGAGAGGAATTCATGGGAATGCACAAAGGGGGTGTAGCATTCGTTCCACATCAGTACAAAAGTATATTGTGTTTGTAGTGAAATATCAAATTCTAAATAATACTTCACTCTGCACCCCAGTCTATTTAGAGCAGAAGTGTCATCCCTGGAGCACACTGAAGAAGTCTCAGAATGTGAGCAGTTAGATGGAAGATGATAATGAAGCAGCCTTGATGCAATTTGACCGAAAGTAATGAAAGAGATGGAGAGGTGGCGAGTCATCCGTGCAGCAAAACCTAAAGGAGAGGACACCGGGTGTGACTGGTGTGATCTTTGCTGTTTAACGCATTTACAAATTAGAATCCATCTACGTCTGCCATTCTGCCTCCATCTGAACATTCATAGTTTACTAAACTCAGTTCCTGAACAAAATGTAAAGAGTGTCCAGTCGTGCTTTCGTCTGAGAAAACGTTCCCCAAGAAAGGAACATCTTAGAAATGAATTTCTAGGCTTCAGGTTTCAAACTATTCTCCTTTTCAGGGCTCTTAATTACTTTTTGTCAAACTGGGAAGTTACTCTGGAATGTTTTCAGGATGCTCCAGTCCTTGCAAGCTTTATACCTAAAGCAGATTCACGGCTGCGCCCAGAACAAGCTTTGAAGTCACCACGCTTGGCTAGTATCTCAAATGTTTTGCTTTAATCTGTGGACACCACTTTTCTGAGGAAACCTTCTTGTGATTTTTGTATTTCCTGTCACCAAGAATTTTTATTCTATAATGTTTGTATTTCTTATGAACCAAGGGTGACAAATATGGGCAAATATTTTGCCAGTTGTGCTGTCTTTGGTAATATAGAATTAAGAGAGACAATGTCACTGAAGCTGTGTGATTTCTTTTAAATTTTCATTATAATTGGTTTTGATTAAATAGTAATTTTATATTTTCTTCTTAGTTTTACCTTCTGATATTTGAATAAGAAAGGTGGAGTCATTTACCTGTAAAGGTTATGTAAAATTCAAAAAAGTTAGAAAAAACAATTTCTTTTTTTTAACAACTCAATTTCCTGATGAGTTTTATTCATTTATTTGTTGCAGGCATAGATTTTAGGAAGTTTTTATTAAAATATTTAATAACTATTTAATAGATGTTTAACATTTAATTAAACAATTATATTGCATATGAAGTTATATTTATAAAATATGATGGGGAAAAAGAAGGAAAGTTAAGAGGAAAAAAGAAAAGAGGGGAGAAAAAAAGAAAATTTAACAAGAGAAGATAGAAATAATATAAAAAAGAACCAAAATTAAGGAAGAGCATGAAAGAAAAAGAAAATAGAAACAGATAAAATAAATGAAGGAGGTGAAAAGGAAAAAGGGGTAATTTTGGAGTGATTGTTCTCTAAAATCTTACTGTAGTTGATGCTATTACCTCAAAACATATATACTTCTTTAAATAAATATTTTTATTTCCTGAGTACACACAATATTAAGAAAGAGTGGTCCTTGGGGCGGGGCCCGTGGCCGAGTGGTTAAGTTCGCGTGCTCCACTTTGGCGGCCCAGGGTTTCACTGTCGGATCCTGGGTGTGGACATGCATCACTCGTCAGGCCACGCTGAGGCGGCGTCCCACATGCCACAACCAGAAGGGCCTACAACTAAAATATACAACTATATATTGGGGGAATTTGGGGAGAAAAAGCAAAAAAAAAAAAAAAAAGAAAGAAAGAAAGAGTGGTCCTGAATGCTTTTCTTTCCTGTTATTATATTTTAAGAGAAAGAAGCTTTGTGTGTGTGGGTGAGGAAGATTGGCCCTGAGCTCTTTTTGCTTGAGGAAGACTGTCATCAAGCTAACATCTATGCCTATCTTCCTCTATTTTATGTGGGACGCTGCCACAGCATGGCTTGATGAGTGGTGCTAGGTCCACGCCCAGGATCCGAAACTCTGAACCCCGGGCCGCTGAAGCAGAGCATGTGAACTTGACCACTAGGCCACTGGGCCGGCCCCAAGAGAAAGAGGATTTTTAAAGTGATCGTTATTTCTCAATGTTCCTGGATACAAGGATAATCCAGTATGGTTACTATTTATGGTTAAAAAAGCATTGCTTGTGTAGAGTTTCCTACACTAATATTTGCTGTTAAGGTGTTCATCTATTTGTTCATTCTAAAAGATAATTGAATAGCTTAGGGGATACTGTAGCTCCCACCAATGAAAGGTGCTAAAAATATTGAATAAATGAACAAACAGTAGATTCTTGTGTACAAAACCAATTCTATCTTAAAGTCAAATTACTCTCTGAAAAACCTATATCTGACTTTTCCAGAGGCCAGTGAATACATTTGGGGTTAGAATTTATAACACTGCCTTAAGAAAATGTATGATAATCAGGAGTCTCTAATCTTGATACAAACATTTTTAGCATAGTTTTTATGTTTTAAATTTAGCTTTACCGCCAGGACCACCTTGAGGTTATAAATGCTGTGTTATCAGAACTCAGCCTACTGCATTCACTCCCTCCTGTCCAGGCAAGAGCTTTTTGTTCTATTGCACACCTTGAGCACACATGTCGGCTACAGCGTGGACAACAGATGCCTGGTGTCTGGCACAGCACATAGAGTATCTTTAAAACAAGTATAAGCACTGGGAGCTGGATCTGAATTTAAGTTGCCTTTTCATGGTTTCTTCCTTGTAAGATGACAGCCTTTTGAATATCTGCTGGCTACGTGCAACACTGGGTACTCAGGCTAACCATGTGAGGCTTAGAAAGTTTTGGTCTTCTCGTTCCCTACTGTGTGTTGGCACATTGTATTGTTCAAGCGGCAGAAGTAGCTAGGGATCAAGCCAGTTGGCTACATGGCGTTGTGAGTCAATTCCTGAGAAAGATGAGGCCAAGTGTAGCCTTCTCTGTAAAGAAGAGCCAAGAAGATTCTAAACCTGTTTGAGGATCTCAAGAGAAACAGCCCCAGATAGGAACGCTACTTAGTCTTAAAGGATGGCTGATACTTTATATGTACCTGGCTCCCCTTCCCCTCGGAGCAGAAAACAGGACATTTTGAAATGTGTAACGCCCCTGCTCCTGAAAACAATGGTACCGTTCATCTCTTTCTGGTGACTTTATTTTCTTTTGTTGCTGGATCCCCTACATAATTGTAAGCATATCGCAGGCAAGCACAATGGTAAACAGTGGGTGGACGCTTCCTCCGTAGATGCAACAATATCTGCCTGGCTGGCACTGCTTGATTTGGCCATTAACCCACTTTTATACTGTACCCTCTTTTGAGCAAAAGGTGCAGAAAAGCTCTTAAGAACTTGAAGGAGAAGATGCTTTTCAAATTTCATTTTCTGGTCCAAGATATTTTGGCGAGTCAGTCTGAAAATGCTAAGAAAAAAGCAGAAAGAAAGGCCTTCGAAAAAGTCATAAACAACCCTGGGGCCTCTTTTAGAGTAAGCAACATGTATAACCTTTGTCAAAGTGCAATACTACGGCTCATAAAGCAACCCGGTCAGGTGAAGAAATATACGAGCATATTTCAAGCAATTCATCTGATGGGGTGGGGAGATCTCTTTGGATTATGGGAGTTGTCAAATCACAAGCAAGCAGCCCTTTTGTACCCTAGTTGGAGAGAGTCTGAGCGTGAGTGCAGATGCCCTAATGCACTGTCTTTAGAGCTCGTTGTTTGCTGTCTGACCTCTCTGAGGCAGCTGCAATAGTTTCCTGTCTGGCCTTCCTGCCTCCACTAGTTTCCCCATTCAATTCAACCTCCACGCAGCCACAACATGATCTCCCTAAGGCACCAATGATTGAACCAGGCGCTCTCTGATGGAAGCTTTAGTGGTGGAAAGCGAATGGGTATAAGATCCTCTCCCATAGCTTCCTTACTTGCAACATGCTGTCGAAAAATTGCACAAAGTACTTGATGTTTTCTGGACGTGCCCTGTGCATCCTAATGACAAGCCTGAACTCATTGTATTCTCTTCTCCTAGGATACCTACCCTCCACCAACTGGCCCCATTCTACTGTATTGAAGTCTTACCCATTGTTATGGATTAAAATTTGTCCCCCAGAAAGACATGTTGAAGTCCTAACCCCTGTATTGTGAGTGTGACCTTATTTGGAAATGGGATCTTTGTAGATGATAAGATGAGGTCATTAGAGTGGGTCCTAATCCAGTATGACTGGTGATCTTATAACAAGGAGAAATTTGGACACAGACAGACACACACAGAGAAAAGACAATGTGAGGACGGCCAGGTGACAACAGAGGCAGAGACTGAACTGATGTAGTCATGAGCCAAGGAGTGTCAAGGACTGCTGGCCACCACCAGAAGCTAGGAAGAGGCAAGGAGGGAGCCTGCTCCAGGTTTCAGAGGCAGCACGGACCTGCCACACCTTAATTTTGGATGGTTAGTACGCAGTTGGTGGTACCTGATTACAGCAGCCCGAGGAAAGTAAAGCATCTGTCCTTCAAGGCCCGCTTCCCCTGGCGCCCACTCCATTAAGCCTTCCGTGACGTCAGTCTTTCTAAAGTAATCTCTTGTGCTCTCCTACGGCCTCCTAATGCTATTTTAAGGGTGTATCTTTTTGTTTACATTTTCCACATTAAATTGTGAGCTACCTGAGATAACTCTTGATCCATTTAATCTTTTTGTCTCCCCCCAGAGCGTACAGCTCTGCATTTGGAAAGCTTCCCTTAGATGTCTATTGAACTAAGTGAAACGGAATCTATGTTTTTAAAGAAACCAATGACAACTCATAAGAAACTGATTTTAGATAATGTTTTATTATCGCCTGTTAACTCATTAACCATTTCTGAAAAAGCTCTTAGAAAAAAACACAATGGAAAAATGAGGAATGGACAGTAACAGGCAATTCTCAGAATAAGGATAAAAAACTTGCAAAGATATCACATTACTCATAATTAAAGTAATACCAATGAAAAGAAATTACCATTTTTCACCTATTAGATAAAAGATCCAAGTTTGATAATATACCATTTTGGCATGGATTTAATAGAACTAGCATTCTCATGCATAATTAGTGAGGATGTAAATTAGCACAAATTCTTTCAAGAGTAGTTTGAAAAACATCTGCCAAAATTTTAAATGCGCATACCTTTGACCTAACAATTCTGCTTCTAGGAGTTTGTCCTCCGGGGATCCTCACACGAGTGCTTACAGATATCTGAACAACTCCATTCAAGGCAGCATTGTTTGAAATAGATGAAAACATTTTGGAAACATCAGTGTCAATGAGTAGGGGACTAACTGAACAAATTATGGTTCATCCACGACACGGAACATTGTGCAGTCCCTAGAAAGAAGGCAGTAGAACACCACGGGCCGGTAGGAAATGACCTCTAATACATATTATCAAGAGAAAGTAAATAAAAATATACAATGCTATACAAAGGATGCTTCTATTTGGGGAGAGGAGTGAATAAGTACATCCTTATGCTTATATACCATGTGACGGCTTTGTAACGATGTGCAAGGAACCAGTAATTGTCATTGTCTTCGGGAGGAAGTCTGGCAGTCTTAGAGGAAAGGAAGATTACTTTTTAATCTACATGTTTTTGTACTATTGGAAATTTTACTAAAAGTATGTATAAATTATTTTCACTTTAAAATGCTAATAGAAAGTTTTCTTGGAGAGATGCTAATATTAAATATGTACATAAAATACTATTTGGTGATCATTAGACTCATTTTACTTATAATAAATGAATGATCCATCTAACATGATTTAATCAGTTTAATTTTATACTTGTTAAAATTTATAATTTGCAAATGCGCTTAAGTACCTGTTTTAGAATCAGACATTAAACAAAGTTTCACAATTTTATTCCAAAAGCAAAACTTGATCATTGAAGAAAAATTAGCAAATAAAGACAAAAATAAATAAATGTCTGTATTTCTACCTCCCAGAGATGATCAGGTACCAATTCGATGAGTATATTTCCAAAACTTATTCTATGCTAAAATATGTTTACACACAAAGGACGTGTATGTAATTATAATTTTTAATTGATAAAATGTCATTAATATATCTCTGTTTTTTAAAAAAATTATTTATTTATTTATTTGAGGAAGATTAGCCCTGAGCTAACATCTGCCACCAATCCTCCTCTTTTTGCTGAGGAAGACCAGCCCTGAGCTAACATCTGTGCCCATCTTCCTCCACTTCATATGAAGGACACCTGACACAGCATGGCTTGACAAGCAGTGAGTATGTCTGTACCCGGGATCCAAACCCGTGAACCCCAGGCCACCAAAGCGGAACATGCAAACTTAACTGCTGTGCCACCAGACTGGCCCCCATATTTCTGTGTTTTAAACAGAATTAGACTTTTAGAGCTGAGGAAATCTTAAAATTAATTTAGAACAGGATGAAAAAAAAGTGGTACCTACATATACTACCACACGTATGTCACGCCCAGGACAGACGTTGCTGAGTCATCGTGGCACTTTCACATGCAGTTGAGACATAGCCTCAGAGCCCTCCTCAATGAAGTGCTACACAAAACTACAACCAAAGATGAAAGAGTAAAGTCAGGCAAGTTGAAACTGATTATTTATCACTATCTTGACTATCTTGACTAAAACGACTATTTTGATAATAATGAGGAATCAAGTGATTTCTTGACCAAAGCCACACAATTAGCAGTGGATCCGAGGTTAGGAACTTGCTAAAATATATTATTGTAAGTTTTAAGATACTATTTTATGGAATACACTTCAAAATATTATTTTTTTTTTGGTGAGGAAGATTGGCCCTGAGCTAACATCTGTTGCCAATCTTCCTCTTTCTGCTTGAGGAAGATTGTTGCTGAGCTAACATCTGTACCAGTCTTTCTCTGTTTTGCATGTGGGACACCGCCACAGCATGGCTTGATGAGTGGTGTGCAGGTCCACGCCTGGAATCCAAACCCACAAACCCTGGGCTGCTGAAGCAGAGCACACGAACTTAACTACTAAGCCACTGGGCTGGCCCAAAATATTAATTTTTAAAGACTGAAATTGGAGGGCTAAATGAAGTTTTGGCCGAAAGTATGAAATAATTAAGTACAGCTAAATTTCTATTTATTCTTTGTGTTTAATCCACATTTAGACCATGTGGCAATTCCACCTCTGCTGTAGCACACTGTCCTGGGAACACAGCTGCTCCTCTACTCGATATTTTGAAAGACCGGTATAGAGAAACCTAAAAGGCCCTTCCAAATTCTTGTTTATGAAAACCGTCTGGGATGCTCAGATTTTAGGATCTAGGATTTCAGAAATCTGACATAGAGAAATGTCACCTCGACCCCTGAATTTGGGGACTCTGGGAGAGGAAAACTATGTGTGCGTGATTCCTATCTTTGGCTTCTGAGTTCTTAAGGCAAATGGCAGCCCACGGCCTTCACCATGCTGTCTGTAGTGGTGTCTTAGACAGTCTGGGTTCACATACTGTATTAACAATGTGTGGTGGCCTGGAATGCACATCCTCGGACCACATTCGACCAGTGGAAGATGATGGATACGGCCCAGTTGAGTCAACAATATTTAACAAGCATTTATTGAGCACTTATTTTGCCCCAAGTGCTGTGTTAGGCTCTCAGGCTGCAAAGATCAGGCAGACACAGTTCCTGGTCTGAAGGAGCTACCGCAAGAGAGGAGAGACAGACATAAACAGGATCGTTTTCACCACTTCAGATTTTTTCTATGGTTCATACTTGTCCCATGAATGAAGAAACAAGAGGCAATATTTACAAACCAAATCTAAATAATAGTCTAGTTTTTTCTTAATATTTTAGAAAATACATGAGTGAAATACCAAGTTGTAGAACAATACCTTTTGTTCTTATTATATTCGTAACATATTTTATTTATTACTTTTGATTTATATATATTAGACAAAAGATATACCTGCTAACATTGGTTATTTCAGAGAAGAGGTGTTGTCTGCAATGGGCAGAGTGGAAAACTTTCATACTTGTTTTCTATTTGCTTTTCTTGTTAGATTTTTAAATGAAAATATATTATTTGATAACTTTAAAAATAATAAAATGTATCTGTAAAAACCTCCATTATTTCAAGAACAATGGTGTATTTTCTTATAATCCTTTTAAATCAAAAAGCAACTTCTTTAACAGGGTTAGCTAATTCTAAAACTCATGAATTTGTGTTTTTTTCTTATAAATCAAAACAGGTTGGCCTGGTCCCAAGGGGTAGCATAGTAAGCATGTTTAGTGGTGATTAAAACATTTCTACAAGGCTAAATAGATGTTAGAAGAATAAAAAGATTTGGCATATGTTTCCAATGACTTTATGAATGTGTTTTCTTGTGCTGGAAGGACAGTTTCTTTGTGGACCCTATCCTATTCCAGGCATTCTCTTGAGGTCAGAGGGAACCCATGTCATGTCTTAGGGGAACAAAACTAGCTGAAAAGCTGCAATTCCATCTGATAGTGTTGACATACTAAGAATGAAAGCACAATAAAATCACACAAAATTATTATACTGTCCACAGCACTATCCTAGCATACTTTCCTTGTAATCCATGTTTTACAGGCTACTACAAGGTACATCAAACACTCAATATAAATGGGATACCAACACAATGAAAGCGACCCAAGAATTAACAATAAGAATGATAATGATAATATGGTACTACTTACATGCAGAAAATCTGTGGCTGACAGAATAAAACAGCTATGAGGTAGCTAAAAGGGGTGAAAAGTTGAGTGTGAAAAGAGAAAATTAAGAAGGTTTTTAAAATGTTTTAGCTTTATAATAGAAATAATGCTGATACACAGGGCATTAGGCATCCCCTAGTGACAGCATCTGGACAGGTGACTGTATTTTCCCCTACCTTTTACATAGTCTTTGGTAATTTTTCGTTTTGTTTTTGTATTTTTTTTTTAAAGATTGGCACCTGAGCTAACATCTGTTGCCAATCTTCTTTATTTTTTCCTGTCTTCTCCCCAAAGCCCCCTAGTACATAGTTGTACATTCTAGCTGTGGGTCCTTCTGGTTGTGCCATGTGGGATGTCACCTCAGCGTGGCCTGCTGAGCGGTGCCATGTCCGCACCCAGGATCTAAACCAGCGAAACCCTGGGCCGCCAAAGCGGAGCTCGCGGACTTAACCACTCGGCCTCAGGGCCAGTCCCCTGTGTTTTTTTAATTGTAGTAAGATAGACATTACATAAAATTTGCCTTTAAGTGTACCATCCTAGGAGCATTAACTACAGTCACAGTGTTTTGCAGCCATCAGTATTACCCATTTCCAGAACGTTTTCATCCTCCCAAACAGAAACTCTGTACCCATTAAACAATAACTCCCCACACTCCCTTTTCCTCAGCCCTTATTAACCTCTAATCTCCTTTCTGTCTCTGAATTTGACCACTCCAGGTGCCTCAGATAAGTGGAATTACACAATATTTGTCCTTTTGTGTCTGGCTTTTTCACTCAGCATAATGCATTTAAGATTTATTCATGTTGTAGCATGTGTCAGGACTTTATTCCTTTTTAAGGCTGAATAATATTCATTATACGTACATATATAGCATACTTTGTTTACCCATTTATCTGTTGATGGCCGTTTGGGTTGTTCCTACCTTTCGGCTACTGTGAATAGTGCGGCTATGAGTTTTCATACCACTGCTGGGTGGCTATTTCCTGCTACTTCATTCGAAAGGCACAGGACTTTGATAAGAGCATACATCAACTCCTGAATAGTTTATTTTGTTTTTGCCATGAGTATTTGTAGGGGGCCACTAAAGAACCCACAGATTCAGAGACTTCAATAACATGAACACATAGTGAAAGACATAGTCTCGGAGGGTGAAAGAACTCCTTACTTTTATATAATTTGATCTGTGGTATTAGCATATTTCAGGAAAGAATACATCAACAATTGGAAATAGCTTGTATCAAAGTGTAGAAACAGCAGAAGTTGAGGGGCCAGTCCAGTGGCGTAGTGGTTAGGTTCGCACGCTTGGCTTCAGCGGCCTTGGATTCCCTGGTTCGGATCCTGGGCACACTTATATACCACTCATCAAGTTATGCTGTGGCGGCATCCCACATACAAAATAGACGAAGATTGGCATGATGTTAGCTCAGTGACAATCTTCCTCAAGCAAAAAGAGGAAGATCGACAACAGATGTTATCTCAGGGCCAGTCTTCCTCCCCCCCCAGAAAAAAAGAAGAAGAAGAAGAAAGAGAAAAGAAAAAGCAGAAGGTGATGATGCAGTTTGAAGTTGGAGAACTCTCATAAGCAGACTGTCACTTATAAGTCTATGGAACAGTTACATCCATTGTGGAGACAGACACAGCAAATTGTTACATTCTGATAACATTTATGTCACTAAATAAACAAAAAGGCCAAATTGTAAACCTTGAAAAAAATGTCTTTCCTCATGATCTACTTGATGCTCATGCCCCCTCACATGCTCTACGGCTTCCAGGACATTTTTACTCAGAGTTTTTAATTTAATAATTAGTTGTACGATTATTTGTTGACTCTTTCTCTGCTTCAAGCTCAGTGAGGATGGGGTTTGTGTTTATCTTTTGCACAGTGCTTGTTACATTTCTTCATCAGTCTTTTACCAATTTGGTTGGTCTGATCCACTCAGACCAGAATCTGGAAATTAAATGCCAAAATTTGGAGAGTTAAAGCTGTAGACTTTAGATAATTTACCAAGACAAAATTACTTAGAATAAAGTCAGTCAGGCAGCCTTCCCTGGCAAAACCCTTCTGGCACACTGGACGTCTCTCAAACCCCACTAGCACTCAGAATTGCTCAAGCACCGAGAGGATATGATAGAAATTTTCATTGATATTCCAAAATGCTCTCTGTAGAAATGTGCACAAGCAGTTAGATTACTATCATTAATTCTTCCTAGCAAGATACTGCAAGATTTTAACACTCCAGAGTGGAAACTAAAATATAGATGGAATAATGCAAAGCAAAAGTACAATATTTTAAATAGCTTTTTAAATGCCTTAGTTACCTTTCTTTTTTTTTTAATTTTTATTGAGTTAATGATAGATTACAATCTTGTGAAATTTCAGTTGTACATTATTGTTTGTCATTCGTGTTGTAGGTGCACCCCCTCACCCTTTGTGCCCACCCCCCAACCCACCTTTCCCTTGGTAGCCACTAATCTGTTCTCTTTGTCTACGTTTTTAAATTCCTCGTAGGAGTGGAGTCATACAGAGATTGTCCTCGTCTATCTGGCTTATTTCACTTAACATAATTCCCTCAACGTCCATCCATGTTGTTGCAAATGGGACGATTTTGTTCTGTTTTATGGCTGAGTAGTATTCCATTGTATATATATACCACTTCTTCTTTTTTTTTTTTTAAAGATTTTATTTTTTTTCCTTTTTCTTCCCAAAGCCCCCTGGTACATAGTTGTACATTCTTCGTTGTGGGTCCTTCTAGTTGTGGCGTGTGGGATGCTGCCTCAGCGTGGTTTGATGAGCAGTGCCATGTCCGTGCCCAGGATTCGAACCAACGAAACACTGGGCTGCCTGCAGCGGAGCGTGCGAACTTAACCACTCGGCCACGGGGCCAGCCCTACCACTTCTTCTTTATCCAATCATCTGTTGATGGGCACTTAGGTTGCTTCCACATCTTGGCTATTGTAAATAATACTGCAATAAACATTGGGGTGCATGGGACTTTTGGAATTGCTGACTTCAAGCTCTTTGGATAAATACCCAGTAGTGGGATGGCTGGATCGTATGGTAGTTCTATTTTTAATTTTTTGAGGAATCTCCATACTATTTTCCATAGTGGCTGCACAAGTTTGTGTTCCCACCAACAGTACATGAGGGTTCCTTTTTCTCCACAACCTCTCCAACATTTGTTATTATTAGTTTTAGATATTTTTGTCATTGTAATGGGTGTAAGGTGATATCTTAGTGTAGTTTTGATTTGTATTTCCCTGATGATCAGCAATGATGAACATCTTTTCATGTGCCTATTGGTCATCCATATATCTTCTTTGGAGAAATGTCTGTTCATGTCTCCTGCCCATTTTTTGATCGGGTTGTTTGATTGTTGTTGAGTTGTGAGAGTTCTTTATATATTATGGATATTAAGCCTTCGTCAGATGTATGAGTTGCAAATATTTTTTCCCAGTTAGTGAGTTGTTTTTTTGTTTCAATCCTGTTTTCATTTGCCTTGAAGAAGCTCTTTAGTCTGATGAAGTCTCATTTGTTTTTGTTTATTCTTTCTGTTGTTTCCCTTCTCTGAGAAGACATGCTATCTGAAAAGATCTTTTTAATACTGATGTCAAAGACTGTACTGCCTACATTTTCTTCTAGAAGCCTTATGGTTTCAGGTCTCACCTTTAGGTCTTTGATCCATTTTGAGTTTATTTTGGTGAATGGTGAGAAAGAATGGTCAATTTTCATTCTTTTACATGTGGCTGTCCAGTTTTCCCAGCACCATTTGTTGAAAAGACTTTCTTTTCTCCATTGTATGCCCTCAGCTCCTTTGTCAAAGATAAGCTTTCCATAGATGTGTGGTTTTATTTCTGGGCTTTCAATTCTGTTCCATTGATCTGTGCACCTGTTTTTGTACCAGTACCATGCTGTTTTGATTACTGTAGCTTTGTAGTATGTTTTGAAGTCAGGGATTGTGATGCCTCCCATTTTGTTCTTTTTTCTCAGGATTGCTTTAGAAATTCGGGGTCTTTTGTTGCCCCCATATGAATTTTAGGATTCTTTGTTCTAATTCTGTAAAGAATGTCATTGGGATTCTGATTGGGATAGCATTAAATCTGTAGATTGCTTCAGGTAGAATGGACATTTTAACTATGTTTATTCTTCCAATCCATGTACATGGAATGTCTTTCCATCTCTTTATATCGTCATCCATTTCTTTCAGAAAAGCCTTGTAATTTCATTGTATAGGTCTTTCACTTCCTTAGTTAAATTCACCCAGGGTATTTTATTCTTTTTGTTGTGATTGTGAATGGCATTGTGTTCTTGAGTTCTTTTTCTGTTAGTTCACCAATGGATTCTTTGGGGTTTTCTATATATAAGATCATGTCGTCTGCAAACAGCGAGAGTTTCACTTCTTCTCTCCCTATTTGGATTCCTTTTATTCCTTTTTCTTGCCTAATTGCTCTGGCCAGGACCTCCAGTACTATGTTAAATAAGAGTGGTGATAGAGGGCATTCTTGTCTCATTCCTATTTTCAGGGGGATGGTGCTCAGTTTTTGCCCACTGAATATGATGTTGGCTGTGGGTTTGTCATATATGGCCTTTATTATGTTGAGGTAGTTCCCTTCTATCCCCATTTTGTTCAGAGTTTTTATCATATATGGCTTTTGGATCTTGTCAAATGCTTTCTCTGCATCTATTGAGATGATCATGTGGTTTTTATTCCTCAGTTTTTTGATATGGTGTATCACATTGATTGATTTGCAGATGTTGAACCATCCTTGTGTCCCTGGTATGAATCCCGCTTGATCATGATGTATGATACTTTTGATGAACTGCTGAATTCGTGTTGCCAAAATTTTGTTGAGAATTTTTCATCTATGTTCATCAGCGATATTGGCCTGTAGTTCTCTTTTTCCATGCTGTCCTTGTCAGGCTTTGGTATCAGCGTGATGCTGGCCTCGTAGAATGTGTTAGGAAGTGTTCCATCCTCCCTAATTTTTTGGAATAGCTTGAAAAGGATAGGTATTAAATCCTCTCTGAAAGTTTGGTAGAATTCCCCAGGAAATCCATCTGGTCCTGGGGTTTTATTCTTTGGGATGTTTTTGATTGCTATTTCAATCTCTTTCCTTGTGATTCGTCTGTTCAAATTGTCTGCCTCTTCTTGAGTGAGCTTTGGGAGATTGTAGGAGTCCAAGAATTCATCCATTTCCTCTAGGTTATCCATTGTGTTGGCATATAGTTTTTCGTAGTATTCTCTTATAATCTGTTGTATTTCTGCAGAGTCTGTTGTTATTTCTCCTCTTTCATTTCTGATTTTGTTTATTTGAGCTTTCTCCCTGTTTTTCTTTGTAAGTCTGGCTAGGGGTTTGTCAATTTTATTTATCTTCTCAAAGAACCATCTCTTTGTTTCATTGATCCTTTCTACTGCCTTTTTCGTTTCAATAGCATTTATTTCTGCTGTGATTTTTATTAATTCTCTCCCTCTGCTTACTTTGGGCTTTGTTTGTTCTTCTTTGTCTAATTCAGTTAGGTGTAGTTTAAGATTGCTTATTTGGGATTTTTCTTGTTTGTTAAGATGTGTCTGTATTGCGATGAATTTTCCTCTTAATACAGCTTTTGCTGTATCCCGTATGAGTTGATATGGCATGTTATCATTTTCATTTGTCTCCAGGTATTTTTGATTTCTTCTTTAATTTCTTCAATGATCCATTGCTTGTTCAGTAGTGTATTGTTTAGTCTCCACATCCTTGTGCCTTTCTCAGCTTTTTTCTTGTAATTAATTTCTAGCCTTATAGCATTATGATCAGAGAAGATGCTTGTTATTATTTCAATTTTTTTAAATTTGTAGAGGCTTGCCTTGTTTCCCAGCATATGGTCTATCCTTGAGAATGTTCCATGTGCACTTGAGAAGAATGTGTATTCTGCTTTTTTAGGATGAAGTGATCTATATATGTCTATTAAGTCCAATTGTTTTAGCTTGTCGTTTAGCTCCAGTTTCCTTGTTGATTTTCTGTCTGGATGATCTCTCCATTGATGTGAATTGGGTGTTGAGGTCCCCTACTATTATTGTGTTATTTTTGACATCTTCTTTTAGGTTTGTTAATAGTTGCTTTATGAACTTTGGTGCTCCTGTGTTGGGTGCATAGATATTTATAAGCATTCTTTCTTCTTGATGAAGTGTCCCTTTGATCATTATATATTGGCTCTCTGTGTCTCTCTTTACCTGCCTTATCTTGAAATCTGTTTTGTCTGATATAAGTATTATGACACCTGCTTTCTATTGTTTGCTATTAGCTTGGAGTATTGTCTTCCACTCCTTCACTCTGAGTCTGTGTTTGTCTTTGGGGCTGAGGTGTGTTTCCTGGAGGCAACAAATTGTTGGATCTTGTTGTTTAATCCATTTTGCCACTCTGTGTCTTTTTATTGGAGAGTTCAAGGTGTTTACATTGAGGGTGATTATTGATGCATGAGGGCTTAATGCTGTCATTCTGTAACTCGTTATCTGGTTTTCCTGCATTACCTTTGTTTCTCGTCCTGTGTGTTTTAGCCTACCCATTGACTTCTGCCATTTCTTATGCTGGGTTTCTTAGATTTTTCCTTATTTATGTTTTGTGTCTCTGTTCTGTTTTTTGGTTTAGTAGCTACCCTGAAGTTTGTATTCAGAATCTCGTGTATAATATAGTCTATTTTCTGGTGGTCTCTTACTTCCTTGGCCTAGACTGATTTAGTCCCTTGCCTCTTCCCCTCCCAAATTATTATTTTCATCTCTTATTCCAACTCATGTTGTGAGTTTGTGGTTAGAGTGATAAGATTGTCTTTGCTTTGGTGGTTTCCTTCCCTTTATCCTAATGCTTAGTTGAATATTTGCTATCCTATTCTGATTCTGTCTATTTGTCTCTCTACACTGTGGTTTGTGACCTCTTTCTCCCTTTTTTCTTTTTTCAGGTATGAGAGCCTTCTTGAGGATTTCTTGTAGTGGAGGTCTTTTGACTACAAAGTCCCTTAGCTTTTGTTTGTCTGGAAAAGATTTAATTTCTCCCTCATATCTGAAGGATATTTTTGCTGGATAGAGTATTCTTGGCTGAAGATTTTTATCCTTTAAAGTTTTGAATATGTCATTCCATTCTCTCCTAGCTTGTAAGGTTTCTGCAGAGAAATCTGCTGAAAGTCTGATAGGAGTTCCTTTGTAGGTTATTTTCTTCTGCTTTGCTGCCCCCAGTATTCTTTCTTTGTCATTCATTTTTTGCCATTTTTACTACTATATGCCTTGCAGTAGGTCTTTTTACATTGACAAATCTAGGAGATCTGAAAGCTTCCTCCACACACATTTCTCCCTCAATCCCTAGATTTGGGAAATTTTCTTCTATTATTTCTTTGAGCACACTTTCTGTTCCATTTTCCTTTTCCACGCCCTCAGGGATTCCGATAATTCTTAAATTGGATTTCCTCATTGAGTCCACTATTTCTCAGAGACTTTCTTTCATTTTTTAAAATTCTTAGTTCTCTTTCTTCCTCTGTCTGGAGCCATTCAGCCTGTCTATCTTCGATTATGCTAATTTTCTCCTCTATGGTGTCTACACATGCATTCAGGGAATCTGTATTCTGTTTTATCTGATCCATTGTATTTTTCATCTCTAGTATTTCTGATTGATTCTTCTTTATAGTTTTAATCTCTTTTGTGAAGTAACTCCAGAACTCGTTGACTTGTTTCTCTATCTTTATCTCTTTCAGTATTTTGGTGATAGCTATTTTGAACTCATCTTCACTTAGTTTACCTATTTCTAAGTCCACAGGACATAATTCTGTGTTTTTATTGTTTTCCTTTTGGACTGGAGCTTTTATAAATTGCTGGACGTTAGAGGAGGGGTTTTTGCACATGATGCTGTTATTTGGTTGCAGTTACAGCCTGTTGCCACTAGATGGGGGTTGAGAGCAGCGCGTTCTGAGCCTTGTGCCTTCAGGTGTGATGGCGGCATGCAGTGCGGGTTGGGGGCGGAGGGGCATTTTCTCTCACACGCAGACCTGGATTCCGATCAGCTCTGGCTGTCTGGTCTCCCAGGGCCCTGGCTTGATGTGGTCCCCCCACGCGAAGGCTTTCCCCTGTTAGAAGGTTTCCAGTGCACGGGGGGTGGGAGTCCTGGATGATCCTGTGGATGCGTGGCCCCTCCCCTGCTTCAGTGATCCCAGTCTCCAGGGGAGGGAGCGAAGATCTCTCTTACCCCATTCCAGCTCTTCCAAGGGCAGCTCCAGCCTCTCCGCCCTCCGTCATTTGGCTGCTGTGGGTCTCTGACAATCTCTTTGTTATTACAATTTTTGGTTGAAATTCAGTTGTTCCTTTTGGTTGTAGTTTGGAGGGAGAGAGTCCTGGGTGAGCTCACTCCGCCATGCTGCTGACATCACCCTCCCCTCAGTTACCTTTCTACTCAGACTTTTCAGACAACTTAGAAACTAAGAACAGGACCAGGACAGACCCCTTGCCTGCTCTCAGGATGCAGCAGTGGCAGTGGTAGGAATGGGTTTTTGGTTTCTGATTTCAGGGTCAGGGTTTTTTTTCCCCCAAAGAGAGATGATTTTCTGATTATGAAAATGACCTGATTGAACAATCTTCCACTGCAAGTCATGTTGCAAATGGCAGAAATAAGGTTTGTTAAAGTGCCTCCTTCTATAAGGTGCTGCTTATCTTATTTGCCCTCTCAGAACACCCATATCCTAACTCCACTGTTCCAATAATGCCTTTTAGTTCAGATCCTGTCAATAACAGTCCTGGACCTGGATGGCTCTTTACTAAAGAGTTTTAAGAGCATTAAACAAAAGTACTTTAGAATGACTAACTGTCCTCATAGTGGAGGAAGAAGCAGATACGGTTTTCCACATGGTTAACATGAGTAAAACTCTTGCAGCATTCAATAAACTGTTATTGATAGTTTCCAATTCCTCCTCCCTAGGAACTGGGGAAAATTCTCAGCCAAGTGTAGCCTGAAAAATGGCTATAATCTGAATTTTTCTTCTTTCTGCTGACTCTCTTCTATGAACCCAACAGGGTTACTGCCTGTATTTCATATTCTGATATCTTGCTTCTTATTGCCGTTAGAGATTTTCTCAGGCTCCCTTACATAACAGCCATACTTATATAAAGCTTGCCTTGTACCAGACACTGTTCTAAGCATTTACACATTCATTTAAGTCTCATGAGATGTGTACCATTATAATGGCACTATACAAATAAGGAAAATAAAGCAGGCTAAGTGAGGCTAAGAACTTGCCCAAAGTCACACAGCTAGTATGTGGCAGAAACTGAGGATTCAAACTATGTGATTAATTACTTTGCTACATTGCCTTTCTAAGTACCAGGTACTTGATCACAGAATTCTTAAGGCTTGCTCTTACCAGTACGCTCAGAAAAACACCTACTTCTATTTCATTTATTTTTCTATGCTGTTTGGCATGCTACGCTCCACACTAGTTTGAGGTGAGAAGGTCAATGGCAGTATGGGAAGTGCCACACAGATGCTATCTTTGCTTTGCAGATGAAACCAAGATCTGTGAGAATCTGCACATGCAAAAGTGCATGCAGTTGCCTTAAACCTCGCATTTTTCTCATGCCCTTAATTTTTAGGGCCTCGAGTTAACCGAAATTACAGTCTTATTTAAGTGTGAGAAAATTAAAGCATGTAAAAGATCATACATGTTTCCTGATCTATCAGTGCACCATTCTCTTCCTTTAGCAATTCATTAATTTTTTACTTTTTTAAAAAAAATAGTCTCTTTCATTGAGATTTAATGGATTACACAATCCTAATGAGAAAAAAACAAAACTATTTCTACTTTGAGAAGTATGTACAGTGAATCTAGGGGAAAAAAAAATTTTGGTATCTCTTCGATAGCAGATCTATTTCTTCGCTTTTCTGTAAACTGAAACCAGGTGATACGTAGTGGTTAGTGGAAAATAGATTCACTTCTTTCCAGGATTAAAAAACATAAATATATGCAAAATTCATTGTGTGGATGCTAACACTGCATTTCCTTGCAAAGTCACCTTTCTATCACTGTTAATAAAATGATAATACATATTGACAAGACTTTAAGTGTCTATTGAAAAAAAGCATAGTTGATTAAAAATGTTGACATATCTTTTACCTTATGTGAACATATTTTAATGTTGCATAAGATTGCCCTCTTGTGTTTTCTCTAGTCATTATTATTTTTATCAGTTTAATATTCAGCTTTTAACTTTTCCACCTAAAATTAACTCACTACTAAATGAACTTCAACGCCGTGTATTCAAACGACACAGACGGAGGTTAACACTAGTGTCAAGGTTTGTGCCACACTCTATTCTTTTAAATCTCTGAATTAAAGCAGAGCCAGACAGAAATACATAAAGAAAAACTTAGAATTATGTCAAGGAACACTAAAACCTTGATACTAACTACCCACTTTACCAAGTTTTGGAAGATGCAACCAATTAATCTACTAGTATAGGTCTGGCTTAATATCCTTGCAGCCAGTTTCTCCCTTTAGCTTGCTTAGTTGTGAGTATATAAAAACACTATTAACATTTTTAATTCTTTTGAAAAAAATTTCCTTGTTTATTAAATTAGCAAAGTTTTCTTTTTAATTTTGCCTAATTAAAATAGGTATTCATATGTTGAAATGTAAATTTGGTACACTGTTTTTCTTGTAAATCAAATTGGCAATATATATTAAAAGCTTTAAAAAAGGATTATTAGGATTGCTTATAGGAATTTATCTCAAAAGTACAATCCTAAGTATCACCAAAATTTTATGCCCAAACTACTTATGATAGCATTATTTACAGGTGCAAACATTAGTAACAACCTAAACATGGCTATGTGTTGAATTAGATTGGAATGCAATCATACAGTGGAATTTTTTGTAACAATTAAAATTTTTTTTTTAATTTTTATTGAGATTATGATAGTTTACAATCTGGTGAAATTTCACTTGTACATAATTGTTTGTCAGTCATGTTGTAGGTGCACCACTTCACCCTTTGTGCCCCCCATTCCCCCTTTTCCCTTGGTAGCTACTATTCTGTAACAATTAAAATTTTAATGTAATATTTAAAATAACGTGAATTTTTTCTAAGTTTTAAAAATTCAGGATATAAATATATATGTATGTATGTGTCTGCGTGTCTGCCACAATGATCTAAATAAAAACAATTCTCCCAAAAGTATAAACAAAGACTGAAATGAAATGCCTCAAAATATTAGTACTGGTTGTCATTTGGGGGTGGCACTATGGTGGCTTTTTTCTCCATTTTTCACATTTTTATGTTGAATATGTATTGCTGTTATAATGGGGGAAGTCCCCATGTTTCTAATATTGGCAGAATCAAGGCACTGCCTCTTTACACAGATCAGGAATTTTGTGGGCTTTCTGGGCAAGCTCAGAAAACTTTTGTAAAGGAAAGTACGACTTCAGCAATTAGCTCAGAATATAGCATCCAGTTAAGCCATTGGCGGAAAGTGGAGGGACCCCCAGATCCTAAAAGAGTGGGGAAGTTCCTTTGGATGGATACTTTCTCTCCCAACACTTCATTCTTTAGAAGAAGAGAAAAGCAGAGTCAGGTTATGTATTCCTCCAAACACACAAAAGAGCAAAGAAAGCAACAACCATTTATGAAGTGCTTAACGTGTGCTGGGTTGGTCGAAAAGGGTCAGAAACCAAATGCAATGAACGGCTGAATGAAAAGAAGGATGTATCACCAAATTTCTCCCCCAGCCATCACGTGGGACCTCCTAAACTAGAATGTAGCTAATGAGCGCCTCTTCCTCTTGCAGTTCTGCAGCAACCATTGTCTCCCTTACCTTCCATCCCCATCCACTTTCCAGGCTGCAGAGAGAGAGATCTTTTCAAAGAGCAAACTTTCAACAGATTCCCACTGCCCCTGGGGATAACCTCTAAACTTATGGTGGCTGACAAGGCCCTTTATGCCCTGGCATCAGCTTACATTTAGCTTCCTTCTGCTTCCTCACTCTACCTCCCAGGCATTCTCATCTTCCCCAGGCTTTGCCTCTGGGGTTCTCTCAGGTGGGGCCCATCTTGTCTCTTTTGTCCAGCTAACTCCTGCTTACTTTTCAAGCCTCTAGGTGAATGTTGCCTTAATTTGGAAAGCGTAGTGGTCCCTCTCTGTGTCCCCCCCCAACCCTTGTACGCTTATCATAATCACTGCTTTCCCTATCATGGCTCTTTCTGTACGTTATTAAATTCTCTGGTTTAATTGTCCTTCTCATCTCTCGGTGAGGGCAAGGGCTGAGTCTGCCCTGTTCACTTGATACCTACAATGCCTAACAGGGGAGCAACAAATGTTTACTGAACGAATGCATGTATGTGTGTATATACTTAAAGAGATTTTTCAGATCAATTTTTCAAGTCCCTTCTGGAAAAGAAAAATTCTGATATACTGACCAACTGTTTCTAATCCTTAAAAAAAAGACACCTTTATTCAATAATAGGGAAGTAAATAAATTATGCTTCATAAAATAGTTATAAATAATCTTTAAAGACATGAGAAAATAATAATAAATACTATTATTAATAATAATATAGTAAATTTTTTAAAACTATACAAACTATATATACAGAATAAGCTAATCTCTGCCACATAAAGAGAAAAGAAATGTACATATTTTATATTTACATAATGAAAAGATTGGAAGAAAATGCATCAAAAATATATTGTGATTATTTCTGAGGGTTACCACATGTAAAATACTTTTCTTCCTTACACTTTTCACTACTTTCCTTCAGAATGAGCATGTATTACATTTGTTAAAACACATTAAGAGTTATCAAAAACTCTTTATAATAAGACGAATTCATTTATGTGTAGGCAGTTGTTCCAAAAATTGTCTTAGGGGCCGGCTCCGTGGCTGAGTGGTTAAGTTCGCGCTCTCCGCTGTGGCGGCCCGGGGTTCGGATCCTGGGCGCGGACATGGCACCGCTCATCAGGCCACGTTGAGGCGGTGTCCCACATCCCACAACTAGAAGGACCTGCAACTAAGATATACAACTTTGTACGTAGGGGGGATTGGGAAGATAAAGCAGAAAAAAAAAAAAAAGATTGGCAACAGTTGTTAGCCCAGGTGCCAATCTTTAAAAAAAAAAAATTGTTTTAAAACTAAAGGGTAGGCATGAATATTTTTCATATAGCACATATGTATTTTAAAATATTTTATACGGAATAGTTTAATAATGCAATAACCTTTAATGCAGATGCTACCAGAAGACACTGCAAAACTATAATCATCTTGAATTTGGCTTCTCAAATATTCTCATGTTCAGAGTTTTCATATTTCTCAGGGAAAAACAATTTTATTAAAGAATATTTTATGAAATGGTTTGGAAAGTAAATTAATGCACATATTATTATGCCAAGCATACATAAAATGACATTTTTAAAAAGACCAAATCGTAGGCTAGAGGCAGTTAACCAACTGTAGAGTTACTTGACACGGACGGGGGAGAGGCTAACTTGGGCCGAATGCCCTCTTGAAACAGTCAGGTCGTAGGCAGCAGGCCACCGGCTGGGCTGGGAAAGTCCCTCACCAGCACCACCTGTCTCGACAGATCTGGGAAGGTGCTTTTGCTTTTGCTTAACAATAGGTCCAGTGACAAGCAAAACTGCCCTGCTCCAAAGCTCCCTGAAGTGCAAAAAGACTAAGAAGATCAAAGGGACCATTAGCCACTCCCTGGACTTCAAAGGTTTCCCCTGTGGGAACGCTGAGAAGCCGATGTGTGTTTACAGACGCTTGGAGACTTCCATCGCAGTGCACAAATACATTACACTCATCTTGGTTCCCCCATTCTTCCCATGAGCACTGCAGGACTATTCTTAGCATTTTTGCGCTTTCTAAACCTAGCTTTTAAATGTCTTGATTGTTTCTATATTTTCTCCTTCAGAAGAAAAGTAATAAAACAAGCATTTTGTTTCACGTAGTTTGTGTTTTAATGCAACATTCAAACAAACTCTACAAAATCACTTACCTCACCCGGACTGGTTTCACGGACTCAGTCTCCACAGTGATGAGAGTGTCTCTCCACTAAAGCAGTTCATGCAGGCTCTTGATGAGCTACTGCCCAAACAATTCAGTCGGCTGTGTGTACAGACTGTTGCGCCGTCATTGAACATATTGCCTCAAGGTGTTCATTTTAACAATAAAAAATGCATCTGTAAGTGATTATTTTTTCCTTTTTATGAAATTCTTTATTAAAAAGTACATTTTGTATTGAAATGTAGCGTATATACATAAATCATAAGTTTATGGCTCAATAAATTTTCACAAACAATATACACTCACGTAATAACTAGTACTTGGATCCAAAAATAGATCATGGAATATTTCTAGCACCCCAGAGCCCTCTCTTGGGCCCTCTTCCATTGTCCTGACTTCTAACCTGAGATACTGAATATATTCCCTAACAATAGCCAGACCACATAGGAAACTAGAGCTCTGATCCACAGCTGCAGCAACCTGTCCACCAACTGCTTCCCTGTGATAAACAGCCCAGGGAGCCAGCCTGCTGTAAGTCGGACTTGTAGGCAGTCAGAGTGCTTTCTCTAATGACAACTCAGGAGTCCAAACACTTACTTCTGTATCAAATGGCCCCAAATGGCCAAGACTTGATTAACAACCGATAGCTTCCCTAATTTTTGTCTTGTTTCAACTCAGGATCAACTAGAGAAAGCCAAATATGCACCCCCAGTCAATCCTGTAAGTGAGTATCCCAAGCAAAAAGTCTTAAATCTTAAGCAAAAAATCTTAAGCAAAAGATCCTAGAAGACACCACTAGACCCTAAAGACCATAGAAGATACTTCTCTTACTACTTCTAGGGATGAGAAGTCCTACGTAAATAAATTTGTTTAAAGGCATTTATGCCAAGAGAGACATCTACAATCTGAAAAGGTGCAGAGCAAGGTCAATCTTTGATTCATGCATTTAGAATAACATATTATGCATTTACCAGTAAAAAGAATAAGATAATTCCCACCCTCAAAAGTCTCCTATTATAGAAGAAGCCACAGATGAGCAAAGAAGTGCTGGGAACAAGTTTGGTCACAAAAATTTAGAGCACTCACACAGGAGAGAGATGTCAGTCTTGCAAGTGGCGAGGAGGTGTGTGTGCATGCTTGTGTGTGTGTGTGTCTGGGACAGAGAGAGATTAGAAGTGACGGGGGTGATGATTTCAAGGTACAGTAGCAGCATAATCCCAGACACAGAGACCAGACGTCATTTTGCACACTTGGGGAAATACAAGGAGTAGCTCAGTTCAAAGTTCATTCATTCATATATACAATCATTATTAATTGAACATTTTGAGTTGAAGTTGTGAATAGCAAGAAATAACTTGTGCTTTAAGGTAAGATCATCAAAAGGGCCTCATTTATGCAGTGAACATACAATGTGGCCCTCCCAGCATCCACTCCCCGTTCTTCTTTCTAACAGAGATTCAATTTGGTTTTGGTATACACCCCTTCTCCACACACCTCTGTGTCTCCAAAGAAGCTCACCTACCCTTGGCCCCAGGTAGCCTAAGTGGGGTGAACTTAGTCTTCTTCCACTGACTGACTCAGGAATAGCATGGACCAGTCCTGATCAAGGAGACACCGAGAGAAGTTTGCTAGAGGCCTCTGGGAAAGTAACTCTTCATGAGTTACTGAAAGCCTCTCCCTTCCTCTCACTAGCCGTTGATCAAGATACACAGAGCCCCAAACACTTTTGCCAACAATATTACAACCATGAGGAAAACGAGCTTTAGGATGAAGCTGGCTCTATGAATGGCAGGACAGAGAAAAAACCTGGGTTCTCACTGATATCATTGAGCCAACTAACCCTGAACTTCACCCTGACTCTGATAGTCTTTTACATGATCTAATTCACTCCCTTATTTTTTATTTTTATATTTTTGTTAAGGAAGATTGTCCCTGAGCTAACATATGTGTCAATTTTCCTCTATTTTGTATGTGGGATGCCGCCACAGCATGGCTTAATAAGCCATGTGTAGGTCTGCACCAGGGATTATGAACCAGCGAACTCTGGGCCACCGAAGTGGAGCGTGCACACTTAACCACTATGCCACTCAGCCAGTCCCTCTCCTATGCTTTTTTTAAAAGCTAGATTGAGTTGATTTTTCTGTTATTTATGGCCAAAGCACCCTAACTAAAGTTTAGATTTGATTATTAGGCAATGGGGAGTCACTGAAGAGGTTTAAGCAGAAGACTGATGATCAGTTTGCATGTTATGAAGACAGCAGAGGCAGAAATACTGAGGATGGATGATTGGGATAGGAGGCTGGCTAATATTTACTGAGGGCTTACTATATGCTTTATATTAGTCTAAACATTTTACATGTATTAATTCATTTAATTCTTCCAGAATCCTATGAGGCATGTAATATTATTCATATTCAATAAGAAGAATAATCTGAAGCTCAGAGACATTAAGTTGTCTAAGACCATGTAGCTAGCAAGTGGCAGAGCCAGGATTTGAACCCCAAGTTTACTGTAGCATTCCTTCACCTGCCAGCCATATGTATCAGGAGAAACTCATCTCACTCTCAGCCTCAGATAGGCCTAATTGATAGAAGAGTAAACCCAGCCCCTTTCCAGTGACTGACTCAGGAATAAGCTGGTGATACAATTCTATTGTGGCTTCTAACCACCAACTCATGCTGCATACTTCACAGCGTTATGGTGAAAACTAAATGGGCTACTGCTTATAACAAACTTAACACATGGTAGACCCACAGTAATTGCTGGCTACTACTGTGATTATAGACTACCGTGATCAAGAAAACCTGAGAAGGAATGTTCAGAGAAGGAGGGCCAAGGAGAGCGGTATGACAGAAGCCACGGGAAGAGTTTCTGGAAGAGCACAGCAGGATCAAATGCTAGGGAGGAATAAAGTGACATTAGAGCTGAAAGGAACCTACTGGGTCTAGCATTTGGGACACAATGGGTGTCTTTTGCTGACGACGAGGTGTTTGTGGAAGGGCTGAGGTAGAAGGCAACCAACTGGGTGAAAAGCAAACTTGCACCTGAGTGGAGAGAGTGGCTACCTATTGCAGATTAGCAGTTTCACTGCGATGAAATGATTGGGAGAAAGGATGGTAGCAGAAGTCTCCAGATGGAGCACATTGAGGCAGTAGCTAGCAAAGGTACTGCTGCAGATTCAGGAGAGAGAAACAATGATGGGTCAGGTCCCAAACGAGACTGAAAGAGATGGAATCAAGTTCATGGGTGGAGGCAGGCATTAGTCTTGAAGAGTTGGGCCATTTCCCACCCTCTAAGACTGCGGGGAAGGAGGGAGGGGTAAGTTCAGCTACAGATGCATTTATGGGCAAGGGGGGTGGAAGCCGCAGGAATGCACCTATGGATAGCTCACTTTTCTTAGTGAAATGGAGGCAGGTCATCTGCTTAGAAGGACAGTATGAAGCAAGCAGTGGCCAGGGATAGTCACTGGCAGATGAAGCTAGCCTGGAAGATAGGTAAAACAGTTATAGAGTGCTGACAGCTGAAGGCCTAGCTAAATTGGAGACCAAGAATTTTCAATGACTTTAATATGGAGGAATAAATGATTTTCCCCAGCACCTCTTACCAGCTCAGGTGGGGATATGAGAATCAGCCTGTCCATGTCTGTGGGCAGGTTATGAAAAGTTAGTGTGAGGTTAAAAGTAATGGAAAGAGGGACCATTTGACCATTGCTCTCTCTGGTTCTTCATACTACCCTGAAGCCTCAGTTCTACAAACAAAATCTGTGCCTACAACTGGGCCTGCCAACCACTGTTCTCAAAGGGAAAGAGGGCTAAAGAGCAGACTGTCACCCCCCGAATTCAAAGGGAAGAATCAAATTGTTGACTAAAGCACTTTACCTTGGAATCTCACAGTGTTCCAGGATCACAGGTGGTAAAGCAACATACTAATATTGATCCTTTGATTAAATTCGATAGTCCTCATATGTCATGTATGCCCTTTTTTTCATCTAGGATAAAACAAAGTTAAGAACACTCATATTCATGCCTTTATGTATAACAGATAGGATTAGTAGGATTAAGAACCACATGGCATGTAAAATAAAACTACACAAATACTTAAATTATTCAGTATGTGTGCCTATGGTACATAACATGTCATCCTGCTGAGTCAAGGGAATTTAAAGCATCTCTCCGTTATTAATGTCTTCATTCCTACAGTCACCTTTCAGATAGGTACACAGCTAGGTTTCCCCTCTACGCTTAGCCAATAAGAGAAAAATGTCTAGATGTTAGAAAGAATTAGGAAGGAACTTTTCTCCTTCTAAGCTAACTCCAGGAAGTTGTGTTAGGATATTGTTTTGAAATTGCTCTTGGTTGTTTTAATGGATTTAATGAGGATCTTTCAGCCTTCTGAAAAAAATTAAGGTGTGTCCTTCGGTTGTTCAAAAGAGAACAAAGACAATAGTAAAAAAGTGACGATTGCATCACAGGACATTACAAAGCAGTGAAAACACCAATGATCCAGATAGAAGAGTACCACTGGTGGCCCTCCCCTTCTCTGAGACCCTCTCCCTATGAGGACGTTGCTCAGGAAGACAGACTCTCATTATAGGCAAATGTGCCCAAAGCACTGGAGGGAACTAATCCTATTTCTATGCCTAAAATAATGCTACCGTATTATCAGCATATAACTCATAAACATGAACAAAAAAGAAAAGAGTTCATAAGTATAAAGATAGATTTCTTAGAGAAGTCATCTGACTTTGAAGGTTGTCACTGGGATTTTAATACTGGGGTATAAAGTGGAGTCACTGGAACTTTGATATTGGAAATCTTTTTCTTTTTCCTTTTTTCAAAGATTGGCTGTGAGCTAACATCCGTTGCCAATTTTCCTCTTTTTTTTCTTCTCCCCAAATCCCCCCAGTACATAGTTGTATATTCTAGTGGCAGGTCCTTCTAGTTGACCTATGTGGGACGCCGCCTCAGCATGGCTTGATGATGAGTGGTGCTAGGTCCGCACCCAGGATCCCAGCCAGTGAAACTCTGGGCCGCTGAAGTGGATTGAGAGAAATTAACCACTGGGCCAAGCGGCCGGCCCCCTAGATTTCAGAAATCTCATCAGCTTATTACTCAGCAAGGAGGCCAGGATTTGCTTTGTAATTATAAACATCCCAGACTGCTGAATGAGAGAACAGCATAACTCAGGCAAAAAACTTCAGTCCCCTTTGGTGTGTTAGGTGAATACAGAGTGAGTAAGACTCAGTTCCTGACCTCAAGGAGGTCTTTACAACTCTCACCTTTCTGAAAATAACTTTGAGACATCAAGTCAGTATCGTCAAGCCCCTCAGCGTGAGAAAGCTCAATGCCAAGTTATGACATGTAAAGAACGTGAAGACTTGCTGCCGCTCATTCATTACAATGGAGTCACATCTTTTTTAGGAAATGGTTATATTCCACAGTTCATGAGTGATAGACATTCTTCTAAGTAAAAGTTGCACTTAAATATGTCTTCGGGAATTGTGTGGGGCCATTTTGGCCAGTTCATCTTGCATAACTTGAACAGATCATTGTTTCTTTGGCTGAACACCTAGGTTACAAACTATGTCACTTGAAAAATACATGTATTTTTAAAGAATGTATGTACATTTGGAAATATGCTTTTGTTTTGTACTTTTTAAAAACCATAAACAGGATCACATTATACTTATTATACTTCTCGTCTATTCTACCCCCTTAAGGTGTTTAGGAGGTCTTTCAATGTATGTACCTGTGGCAACTTGTATTTTCCAAAAATGACCACAGCAATATTTCTGGTCCCACATGCTTTTTGAGAACCCTGCCTCTCCCCATTAAGAGATAGGGTCTATTTCCCTTCCCCCTGAACCTAGATGAGGCTTTGTAATGGCCTGAATAAATAGAATGCAGCAGAACTGACAATATATGGCCTAAAGCTAGGTCATAAAAGATGACACGCTTCTGCCTGGCTGTCTTTCTCTCAGGATACTCGCCCTTGGAGCCTAGCCATCATGCTGTGAGGAAGCCCAAACCACTCCATACTAAGAGACCACATGGAGAGGTCTGCATAAAATCCAGCCCGCACCCTCCAGTCAGCATCGACTACCAACCCGGGAGGGAAAAGTTTTCAGATGATTCCAGCCTACAGCCTTTGAGTCTTCCAGCTGAGGCCCCATGCATTACGGAGCAGAGAAAAATCATCCCTGCTATGCTCTGCCTGAATTCCTGACCCACAGAATCCAGGAGCATAATAAATGGTTGTTTTATACTACGATGTTGTGGTGGTAACTTGCAATGCAGCCATAGCGACTGGAAGAGTACCAATATATCTATTTTAATCTTTTAAACAGTAACATAATTAACAGTAATATTTTATAGTATTTGTGTATCATAAATGCATTTAGTTATTCCTGTATTGATGGATACTTTGGTGGCTTCGAATTATTTTTTCCTATTATAGACAAGGCTGAAATAAATAAGCTTCTATATGTGTCTATTTGTGTACAAGTGTATTTCTATAAAAACCTATAAATGGGTTTTTATAAAAACCTATAAATGAGTTAATAAATACATGTAAGATACTTAGGACAGTCTGTGCCTGGCACATAGTAACACATTTTATTATTATTTTTATCACTATAGGTTGAACTTCTAGACGGAAGGTGACAGGTTTTACCTTAACATCTTGTACCCTAACAATTGTATCTAACAGCTATGCTACAGCGTATCCCACTTTTTACAGAGTTTAGATTACGGCAAAAAGTTGCAAACATAATCAGTCACAGAATTATATCCCTCAAAATGTCCCTCTGCTGCACACCTGAGCAGCGCTACAACCAGATTTTGAAAAACTTAATTTGCTCTGTGTGCTGGTGAGTTTTGCACTGTCAGCTTCTCTTTTGGAATAGATACACCGAAAAACCATCAGCCGCGGCCCCGAGCGCAAAGGGCGGAGCCCCACGCAGCCGCGCGCCGGCCCTGCCTCCGCACCGCCCAGGCGGCCCGCTCGGCGCACCGGGGGCGGGGGCCAGATGCCTCCTC
Organism: Equus quagga; assembly: GCF_021613505.1. NCBI lineage: Eukaryota > Metazoa > Chordata > Mammalia > Perissodactyla > Equidae > Equus > Equus quagga. The sequence goes on from NC_060286.1 coordinate 4,323,686, forward strand.
AACGGCGCTTCCCACCCAGTCCCAATTCCCGTCACCACTCGAGGACTGTGCTTCTTAGTTGCGCTCACTCTCCTCCACCATCTCTCTCCAACTCTTCCCCAGGGGTGCTTGCAGCTGCCCAGCACCTGTTAATCACATTTACCTGCACTCTTCCTGGGCGGGGTGAAGGGGCTAAAGAGGGAGGAAGAGGACCACCTGTCCACCTTCTCCTGCCTCAAAGGGGCAAAAACTAAACTTAATCCACATGGCAAACGACCAGGTTTCAACAGCCATTCCCATATTTTCACAGCTCAAAGCTTTTCACGACCTCTCCTTTTCGATTTTCTCCCTGATTGGCTCCATTTTTAACGGACTCGGGTAACCGCCCCCCGCCCCCGTCAGGGCAGGCAAAAGTTAAACGTCGCACAGCTGAGGAAAAGCGTTTTCAAAGGCTTGGCTGCGGCCGGGTCAGCAGGCCAGACGGGCGGGCGGGCTTCCCGGCAGCCCCGTGGGGCGGCGGGCTTGGAGCACCGGGCCGCCCCGGCCAGCTCGGCGGGCTGAGCGCCCCAGAGCCGACCGGAGCGCGGTGGGAGCGGGCCACCGCAAAGCCCTCCGCAACTTCACAGCCCCGCAGCCCCACCCGTTAGCACGCGACCGCCCCCAAGCCCGCTGGAGACACCTCCGTCCCCGCCCCTGCTCAGGTCACCTCCCTCCACGCCCCTTTCCCTCGGCCGGCAGCCGGCAGGCAGGGAAGTGTCGTAAAGCCCGGCCCAGGAAACTTTACCCGGGGTAACAGCCGAGGCGCTTTACGGCGACGGCGGCGGAGTGAGAGGCTCAGCGGCGGTGGAGGCGGCGGCGGCGGCTGAGGGGGAAGAGGAGCGGCGGCAGTGGCGGCGGGGACCTGTGCGGGGTGAGGCGCGCGGAGGGGACGAGGAGGGGCCGCGGGTGACAGGGCTGGCGGCAGGGCGCGGGCGGACGGGGACGGTGGCCGGCGGGCGGCGGGGCGGCGCTGGCGAGCGGGGGGCGCGGAACCGGGGGCCGCCGGGGGGCGGTTTCTGCCTTTGTTCCCCCCGCGGCGCCCCGCCGCCCCCGGCGCCGCGCTCGCCGGCCGGCTCTCATGGCCTCCCCTCTCGGTCTGTGTTGCCTCCAGGATGGCGGAGGTACCGCCTGGGCCTAGCAGCCTCCTCCCACCGCCCGCACCGCCGGCCTCGGCGGCGGCCGAGCCCCGCTGCCCCTTCCCGGCGGGGGCCGCCCTCGCCTGCTGCAGCGAGGACGAGGAGGACGACGAGGAGCACGAAGGCGGCGAGGCGGCGGCCCCGCGGCGCCCGTGCCTCCGCTGCCCGGCGCCGCCGCAGGAGCAGCAGCAGCTCAACGGCTTGATCGGCCCCGAACTGCGGCACCTCCGGGCGGCCGCCTCCCTCAAGAGCAAGGTTCTGAGCGCCGCGGAGGCGGCGGCCGCCGGCGGCTCCAGAGCGACTGCCACCCCGGGGCCCGGCGTGCGCTCCGGCGAGAGCCCCCCGCGCTGCCTCCCCGGCCGCGCACGGACTGCGCTGCCCGTCCCGGCCGAGGCGGCGGCGAGCGGCCCCGCGGCGGCCCGCAACGGACTGGCGGGGGGCGCCGAGCGGGAGCAGGACGACGGCGGGCAGGTGCGGCTGCTGGCTGCGTCCCTGGCCGCCGGCTGCAGTTTGAGAAGCCCCTCAGGCCGGGAGGTGGAGCCTGGGGAGGATCGGACGATACGCTATGTCCGATATGAATCCGAGCTGCAAATGCCCGATATCATGAGACTGATCACCAAAGATCTGTCTGAACCCTACTCCATTTATACCTATAGATATTTTATCCACAACTGGCCACAGCTGTGCTTCTTGGTAAGTGGATGGAATGGAAAGAGGGTGAACCCAGCCGAGATCCAGGCCGTGCAGGGCAGGGAGTGTGAGGGCTGAGTGGCAGTGGATGCTTCCTGCATTTCGTAGTACCTTATGCTGTAAAGTGCGTGTTCCCACTCCTAGTTCTTGCGGGAAACTGTTTTGAAGGTAAGCCTCACGATCCGGGTTGACGTGATACTGATGTAAATGCAACAAGCCTGTACGATATCGTGTTGGGGGTCTTGTATCCTGTTTACATTGAGTTATAATCATGTTTAACCGTCTTTAATTACTCTCCCTCATCCTCAAAGCACTTTGCATTCATTTAATTTGAACATGGTTCTGTTCGGATACAGGCCTTGTTAATCTCTCAATTACAGACATAATCAGGGAAGAGTGTATGCATAAACCTGTTTTGGTGAACGTGATTGTCAGTAGACTTGCCGTGGCCACGTTGGAGAATCAGATCTTACAAACACATGCCGTAATTATGGAGATTGTTTCCTTTTACTTCAACAGGACAGTTAACAGTTGTAGCCAGCCTGCTTTCTGGTGCTCCATTGCAGAAGGCGCTACTAACACTTCTGGTGGCTGAGACTCCTGAAACTTGAACAAAATACCCTTTTGTGGAATGTAGGAAACTAAGTGTGAAATTGTTCCTGGTCTTTTTTTTTTTTTTTTTTTTTGAGAAACTGCTCATGGATATGCCTAAATACTAGTGGTAACACTGGCTTGTGTGAAGCATAATTCACAAAAATTTTTGACTTATGTGCAAGCAGGAAAGACTTGACTACCAAACAAACTGAATGATTTTTTAAAATTTACATACTAGTAGCATTACCAGTAGTTACTTCCCAGTGATATTCATCAATTTCAGTCCGGGTGAAACCTTTCACTTAATAGTGACTACAGGTGTGTGCTTCGCATCGCATCCTCACACGCACGTCGTTTCTACTTTCCACTGAAGAAAGGCAGTATGCTTTTAAGGAGTATTTCATGATATGTGAAGGAAAAGCCACTACCATTTTTTATTGTTTTAGCATTCATTTGGTTGCATTTAGTAATTCCCTGTAAGACATTTTGACAATACTTTAGAAACCTGTCTTTTTGATTTCATAGTTTGGTGGTAATTTGAAAATAGAGCATCAGTATTGTTGATAATGATAGTTATTTTTCTGTTTACTTTGCTAAACTTCTATTTGGTATGTTGGTTTAAACTGTAGGAACTATTTTATATTCTACAAAACTGCTCTTACAGGATTCTAATCATTGTATCAAAACAGAAGTTCTGAGTCATGTCTATGTCAGTGATTTTATAGTACTTATAAATGTCATATCAAATGCCACTGTAATTGCTAAAAGTTTTAGATTGATTTAGTTGTAAGTTAACCCACAAAGCATACAACTGAGTCACACTTTAAATTGAAATAGTATATACATATATTTCTGTTAATTTCAGAAAATAGTGTGTATATATGATATTTAGTCAGCTTGTGAGTTGTGATTTTACCTAGGCCTCTCACCTTGTCTACCAATTTAGACTCTGCTAAACTTGTTAGTAAACTTTAGTTTTGGTTTTACATAAACTCCTCCAAATTCATCAGCTAATTTGTACTTTAGCCCTTAATGGCCAGTTTACTATTAAATTCGAAATATCTATACACTGAATATGTACAAGTGGTTGACCTGTAAGATTTACTAGTGCAAGTATGAATCTGGAGGTATTGAGCATAAAACAACAGTTAAACAACCAGAGGCCGTTTAGAACTGGGGCCTTTCTGTTGGCTTTTTAAAAATTTGAATTTCCCATAAGAACTAATTTAAAAGAAATATAAGTGTGTATGTTTATTTTAAATCACATCGTTTTAGAACTGTAAAGGATCCTAAAGGTAATGTGGCTCAACTTTATTTTTTTTTAATGAAAAAAAATTAAGGACCAGAGTGACTTAAAATGTTTAAATCTCTAGATATTTAGTGGCAGAGTGGTAAAGTTTGAACCCAGGTCTCCTGGCCTCTCATTATGGAAACAAGAATCTGGAAAATGACGTACCCTTGACCCATTCGGCAAAGATCGTTGCGTCACCAGATTATGCTTCGCCAAGGGACACTTGTCCGTACAAATATCAATCTCAAGAGATTAGAAACCTCCAGAATGTTTCTGGTTTCCATGAGTAACCTGTAATAGATCAAATGGAATATGAGGTTGAACCTTAGAAAATTGCCAGTACTTGACCACATTTGACTAACAAAAGTGACGGTTTCTTATGACTCTTCCTAATAATTGTAACAGTACTATACAAATGGGAGGAGCTGTCAGTTACTCTGTACTTAACTAATTTGTCTCTACCTCTTGAGTTCAAGGTATTTTCAGTTGTTGGTGCCTTTTTGAACTTCTTCAACTTACTATTGATGTACTATAGTACTTCCGTTTATTCTAAATTTAACTTTCCTGCTTCCGCTGTTTTTGTATTTGTAGTGTTCTGGAATTTGGGAATCTGTATTTGACACAATTTATATTTTTCAAGTTATATAGATTGACAAGCAGTTGGCTTTGTAGAGTTAAATCTTGATCTTGCCGGGAATTCTTCAGTTCACATCTCTGAAAAAGAACATATTTAATATCATGAGTTACAAATGTATGTGCAGAAGCTTTTATTTGGAAAAATTGACAGGCAGTTTAGTGATTCTTGTAAGTGTATATTCATCAGCAGTTTATTGGGAAAAAATATAGCATTGGCCTTCCTCACTACCAACGTTTTATTTATTAAACAGTATCTTGTATTGGGCTTTTATTTTTAAATGATGGATAGAACTTGATTTTTGCTCCTACAGATCCTTAATTGGGAAGAAATCAGTACGGTCCAAGAGTGAACTAATATAATACTTTGCTTATTACTTTCTTGATCGAAGGACAAAGAAGATTTGTTTGAAATTCCTATCCAATTTGAAAATATTGTCCAGTTGTATTGTGTCTAGTGGTTTTAATTTTTTGGGTGGTTTATTAGCTATGAGGTGTAGTGGTCCTACAGTTTTGTGTCAGATTTATATGGATAGCATTTCCCCTGGCTTATGTGGTCAGGTCAGAAATTTTTTAATGTACCATTTGGTGGTGTACACACACAACACAACCACACACATACATTTGAAGTGAGTTATTTTCAAATCAGAAAAAACTGAATTGTTCAGCCAGGCAACTTTTGTGTATATTTCAGGTCTTAATACAGAAAGAAATTTTCGTTTTGAAAAGAATTTTGAAAGAACCAGATTTATTTGTGAATGGAAATGGAAATAACAGTTTTAGATGTTTATTGGCCCCAAATAGTTTTGGATTGTGTGATAAAACAGAAATGAAGTAGTGTGGATTGTTGAATTTAATGTCCCTTCAAAAGGATTTTTCTGGCCTAGTTTAAGTTTGTGTGAAATGGATTAGAATTATCTTGCCTAAAAGATTTCTCCACAGTTAAAGACCTTTTAATCAACTTACAGAATGACGAACTAAAGAAAGTCACAACAAATTCAAGTTAAAGTAGGTAGTAAGTACAAATTGGGTTTTCCTTCTTTTTTAACCCATTCCCCATTTTTGTTGTTGAAATAGTTTCTTCTGAAAAGTTAATTTTATTAAAAGATAATTTGAAGTATTCGTCTTTTTTTAATGAGGACTCTTAACAGCAAACAAATATTTCTGGCTGACTCGTTATTAAACAGTTGGAGCTATTGCCCTATTTATATTTACCAGAATACTAGAACTTTTTGTCAGTGATGGAATTTTTAAAAACATTTTCAGTGACAACACTGGAAATCTTAATGAAAATGGCGGATGATTAGCATTTATTTAACATGTAACATGTAACTCTGGAAAGCTGTACATTTTTATTAAAATAGCTCTGTAAAGTCATGTTAAAGCTTTTTGTTTTAATATGAAGTTCTGACTTTGAGTTCTAGATATTCTGTGAGCTTTATGACAATAATTCACATTCTCAGGAGTGTCCTAAAAATGATACCATCATATATCTAGTCTTTGTAGTCCTTCAGTAACAAAACCCCCTTGGATAGGATCTAAGGAATAGCTTAGAAACATTTTTTTTTTTCCCACCTGAAAAATCTAACTCTACTGTTTAGGTATAAATATTATGTCATATCTGTCTTTCACTAAAACTTTATTATTAAATTTAAGTTTATGGTACTCTGTTGATAAGCAGGTTTCACAAAATTTTATCGTATTCTCATGAATAGACTTTTTCTTAAGAAAAATATTTTCACCCTTCCCAAATCTTAAACACGTAGGTCTTTATTGCAATTAATTATCAGCACCTCTTATTAAGCAGTTGAATGTTTACCTTGTGGAAATCTTGCTTTTTTTTCCCCCTAGACTTTGATAATAAGCATGAGAAATTCATGTCTTCAGGAATGTTGAAGACTTTAAAACTAGAACATTTGAAGGATTTGTGGGATTTAGATTTCTGAAACTTCCATGATTGCCCTCTTGCTAGAAGTCTCATTATTATCTCTTCCTCCCTCAAAAATGCTGACCAGTTGTTGGTTGCTGTTTCCCTGGGTAATTGTGCAGGACCTGCTGGCAACGTTGTTCTTCATAACTGTTTGTTTATTTTCAAGGCCATGGTAGGGGAGGAGTGTGTAGGTGCCATCGTTTGCAAGTTGGATATGCACAAAAAGATGTTCCGCAGAGGTTATATAGCCATGTTAGCTGTGGATTCCAAATACAGGAGAAATGGCATTGGTAAGGAAAATATTACGTCACTAAAAGAATGCATGAGTTGTTTTCAGTTTTGTTTTTTGAAACAAAAGACTTAAATATAAATACGTAGAAATGAGCATGAAGCTAAGGAAGAAAATTGTTCTTATTTCAAAGTATTTTCAAAGTGTTTTCAAGATGAATTGTTTTCATTATTAGTTTGTTTGAGAGATTATCTTTCTAACAAGTAGCAGGTGATAGTTTTCACTTCCAAGCATTTTTTTAATCAAATTTAAAATGTTTTCCATTATAGTAAGTATTGCAGTTTTCTTTTTTCCTGAAGATTGGCACCTGAGCTAACAACCGTTGCCAATGTTTTTTTTCTTCTCCCCAAAGCCCCCCAGCACATAGCCGTATATTCTAGTTGTTAGTGCCTCTGGTTGGTGCCATGTGGGACGCCACCCCAGCATGGCCCAACAAGTGGTGCCATGTCTGCACCCAGGATCCAAACCAGCGAAACGCTGGGCCACCGAAGCGGAGCGCGCGAACCTAACCACTTGGCCGCGGGGCCGGCCCCTACTGCAGTTTTTAGTAGCATTGTTAGGGCAGTTCGTCACAGCCCTCAAGCAGCTGTCTATACTTGGGTTAAGTGGACCTCAATCAAGGCAAAATTATGGAGAAATTGTTACTATTATTTAGTACTAGTCATCAAACATTATTAGCATTTCAGGGAGTACCAGGAGAAAGTAGAATTGTTATTTACTATTCCCAGACTCTTCTCTTTCCTGGGTCTTCCTTTTATTTTCAGTTACTCTTATACTCATGGTTTATAATGGTTATAGAATCATCCGAATGGTTTAAAAGCAAATGTGCAGGCTCCTACCCCTGAGAATCTTGTTTGTCCTGTTAGAAGTAGGGCTGAAGCTTCCCCAGGTGACTGTAATGTAAGCCTGGTTAAAAACCACTATGCCAGTGTCTAGGACCTCCTGGCGATTTGTTCAAGATGGAGGATCAGGTAGGCAATCACTTGTCTGAGCATGTCAAATTCTGGGATGTACTGAAGCTAAGGAACTACTCATGAAAGATTTGATGCCTGTACCAGGATTTAATTACTAGCAGTTTTGTTTTTTTTTAACTTTGTTCTTGTCCAATTTAAGACTGTTTGATACAATCTGAGATGTCATAAGAAATCATTATGGATAGGTTTATTTAATACATTAGGTTTAACCAACTTTTCTTAGAGTGTTATAGTTTACCACTGAGATTTTTAATGAATCGGGCTTGTTATATAAGCCAAGTTTGAGTCTGTGGATTAAAAAGAGCTGATAAGGACTTAGGGCAAGTGATAGGCAGTTGTCTGGCTAGTTTAGAGGGCAGAAACCAGTGGCTTGAGGGTTGCATCCTGGCCCTCAGGCGTACTTTGACCCATGTAATTCGTGCTTGGTTGTGTTCATAGTTTGAAAATTAAGAGATTTCTTACAAAAACTTGGATTCTTTCTTCTCTTCAAATCAGATTTGACAGTTGTTTTCCCTTTGATATACCAAATATGTCTGACCCTAAACTAGGATACGTTTTTCTAGAGATTTACAGACACACCACTGACATCATTTGGGAGTGCCAGACTTTCGTGTGCCCAAGCTCACTATAGGGTTTGTAGGAACCCACCCAGTAGCTTGAGCCCACTCTGGGTCACAGCAGTTCTGGTGTGATCTTTGGCAAGATTGGCTCAAGAGTCACGCAGTGAGTGCTGGCCAGCTCAAGGAATTCCTGGGTTGCTCAGACCATACCATAGCTTGCCTTGTTCTGGAGCAAATAATTGCACCTGAGGAAAAGGGATATGTCAGGAGGTAGGTCCTTCAAGAGGAAACTTATATTGCTATGTGTCGGTTCTGTTGGCCTCTCAGTTATAATCTAAATTTTTTCTCATTTAATTTGAGATAATTTGTGTGTCTGCATTCAAGGTAGAACCCAGCATTTGACATTTCTATGCTTGTTATGAATATCATAATTTAGGTATTTTTAAGAAACTAATCACATTTTTCCTTCATTAATACTCAGTTCTATATTCTAGGTACTAACTTGGTTAAGAAAGCTATCTATGCCATGGTTGAAGGAGACTGTGATGAGGTAAGTTTTTCTAAATGTTTGAGACCTTTTATCCTGAGTAGTTTCCTGGGTATTTTTATAAATATCCCGTAATAAATTGTACTGCATATTTCATTGAAGACCATTTTTATACAAATGCAGGTTGTAGTGAAAATTATATACCATTTAAAAACACCTGAATTTTGACGCAGAACAAGTTTTAAGATGATAATGGAAGCTAAAATTTGTTCTGTGACAAAATGTAAAGGTGAATTCTTAGACGTTTTCAGTAAATTGGTATTCAGAGGATTTGTTATCAGTTAAGTCATTTAAGGTAGCTCTTATTACAAACCTTATTGTAATTTACTTGCATATTAGCCTTAGTTTCTCTCTAAATAACTTTTTTTTTTTTTTTTTTTACTATGGGCCAACTGTCAGCCCAGATGAAGGACATTTCACACTTGAAAAAAATCTCTCAGCATTAAATAATGATAAGGCTTGGGGGAAAGAAGACGACGACTTTTTATATGTAGAGCTATCTGTAGATTTACCTAACAGCAGCTTCTCTTTTTAGCTTTTTTGTAAGGCCTGACGGGCAGGTATAATTTCTTCGTATCCTGCAGCACTGTTTTACACATGATAGGTGCTCAATAAACGGGTGATGGTTGAGATTGTTAAGATTTACTACTGTGTACTGTGGAAGGGAATAAGTATGAACCAGGGAAGTATAGATGTCTTTAATATAGCCGTGGGACTAAGGAGGAGCAAAGTTGTGCTAGTAATTTTGTGAGCAGTATGAGTGACAGTTGTCTTTATTGTTGGAGGGCAAATGTGCCTTAGAGAGTTCTCAAAATAAGTGAAATTAGGTAATTTTTTCCTCAGCAGATTGACAACAATAAGTAACTTGGTTACTTTTTTCAAAAGTCGGGTTTTTTGGTACACAATTTATACACTATCATTAACCATCGTGTATGTGTGTATTTTGGGATACAAAGTCCCTTCTTCCGTGTCCTCACGCTCTTCAACTCTTCATCCTTCTTTCTGCTTATAGCTACTATTAATCTTTCGATATGCATCCTCCCATTTTCTAAGCACACCTGTGTGCAAATGTGTAATTTTTTTTATACAAATGAAATCATAATTATTATTCTGCAATAATTATTCTTGCCATTTAACTATCTCATGAACACATTTCCATGTTGGAATACAGAGATTTACTGCAGAGTATTCTCATGTTCCATGTTCATGTTATTTGTCTTCTGACAGATCATACTAAATGGTGGTTGTATGAGAAGGCCTACAGACATACTGGGCAGCACAGAGAAGTCAGCCTGGGATTTAAGGATATTTAATTTTACTCCAAATAAAATAATTCACACATGGTGAGGGATGTCATATTGTTCACAGCTTGTAATATCAAAAAGTAAAAGGTGCAGTGACCCTGATCATTTACATGGCTGATAACTAAAATTTGTAGAATAGAATTGTACTGCATGCATTCGTGAGTATAAGTCTTTATGTTTGGTCCATACCCACATTGGCTTAGTCAGCTAATCAAGAGGGAAGTCAGGCTTCGCAAAAGTTGCTTGACAGTTTAGGGAAATCTTTGGGATGGTAAGACCATGTTTTGATCCTCTCCTGCTAGTGAGTAGGGTGGTTCCCAGTGAACAGGGGTGTTAAGAGCAGGGAGTGTCATGTTTCTTAGGGTTAAGCCTTTTCTGAGTTACTGTAGTTGCTACCTAGGAGACAGGCTGTGTGCTTTACCTTAACTGGTCAAATGTTTAAATAGTGTTGGTTTTTCTTTGAAAGTTCTGAGGGATGATATGGAGATCTTGGTTATATTGTTTTAGTCTCAAATTAGTGATACATTTTATGGTAGAAATGCTTTTTTCATTGTGGGCCTAAAAATCTAATTCTGATTCATTTTTCTTAATTTTGAAGCAGTGAATGTTACTAAATCTTAGGCTGAAATGGGGGTAGTTCCATGAACTTATTCCTGTTGTACAGTTTTAAATGGATAGTTTTTGCAATTTGGATAGCTCTGCCTCTGGATTAGAGAACTCTTCCGTGGTTTAAGTTATCTGTGTCCCACATTGTTCAGATAAAGGATTTGCTGTATGAAGAGACAGAGAACTCTTGTTTTTTTCATAAGGCTTTCACTCTCCCTTTCATTGAGTTCTAAACCATATAAGCAACAAACTCTTCTATTCCCTTTTCCCTTCTAATTTTTGATAGTAGTGTGTTTGTTGGTTCCACTTCCTTATATTACTGTTTCATCCCATTTAGTTTGGTTTCTTCCCCCCCGCCCCCCCCCCACCAACTCAGTGTAACTGCTTTCTCACTGATGTATTTGCTAGACTTGGTAGCCTCTTGGTCCTCCTCTGCTTACTAAAATACTTCTCAGTCTTTAAGACTCAATTCAAATATCACCAACTCCTTTAAGTTTTCCTTAACCCTTCTGGACAGAAGCAGTCGCACCTTCTGTGGTTTTCTTGACTTCCCTTTTTGTAATACTTTGCTTAAATTTGCTTCTTCAGAGTCTGTGCCTTAGCTATTAAGGAGAGCAGAGATGCCTTTTCCTGTTTAACTGCTGTATTGTTAGTACTTAGTGTGGCATTTGTGATAGAGTACATGATTCATAAATACTTGTTGAATGATTAGTTCTATGCTTCCAACATCTTATCTGTATTTCTCCTCCTTTTTTTTTAAAGATTGACACCTGAGCTAACAACTGTTGCCATCTTCTTCTTTTTTTTTCCTGCTTTTTCTCCCCAAGTCCCCCCAAATATATAGTTGTATATTTTTTTAGTTGTGGGTCCCTCTGGTTGTGGCATGTGGGATGTCACCTGAGCATGACCTCATGAGCGGTGCCAAGTCAGTGCCCAGGATCCGAACTGGGAAACCCTGCGCCGCCAAAGCAGAGCGCATGGGCGTAACCACTTGGCCATGGGGCCGGCCTCTCCTTCTTTTTCTTTTTTAAAGCACTTTGGAATTTTTTAACTTTGTTGGCTTGTCTTTCTCTCTGATCTATAAGCTTTCTAGGAATAGCAATTGTCTTAGTTATTTTTGTACATAGTAAGATGAAAAAAAAGTATCTGCAGGGTTAACTAAGTTGTTAAAATACCTTTTGGTAAAAACAAAATTGTATGTAAAAACAGTCTTGTATAAAATTCATTGTTTTGAGGAAAACTTTGAAATTATAATTCTCTAAGAATACAATGACCAATTATAAAACAGTTAATGTTATTTTACTTTCATTAAGTTAAGCCAACCTTCCTTTCTTTTAAAGTGTTAAATTTTGGCAAATTGTCAGAAAGACATTTGAGAAGGGTTTTAAATTACATTTTCTACTATTTTGGTTGTGTTGCTTTTTTTATAAAGGAAAAAATTTTAAATCTATGAACGTATTAACAGAGAAGCATTTGGAAATCTGTGTGAAGCCTTACCATGTACATCCGGTCTATTTTTACTTTCTTTTTTGTTTGCAGAATTTAGCTGTGACCTTGAGTCATGTTTATATTGCTCTTGGTTGGCACTTGTCATTTTAAGATAAATTCAGAGTAAATTAAACCAAAGTTAGTAATCACAGAGTCGAAATGTAGATTATGTTTTTGTCCATATAATAATGATGTACTCTCCTGGTCTAATAGATATTTTTATTTTGCCTTACTATGACTTTCTTAACTTTTTATATCAGAATTAGACTTGTTAAAACAGCGTAGCTCAAGATCTTTTTCCTTTTCTATATTTTTGAAGCTGACTAAAAAGTTACAGCCTCAAAAAAACAAAACAAGTGGGTTCATTGCTTCATGAATAAGAAATGCATTACCCATATTGCTGATCTGGCTTGAATTTGGTTATGCCCCCGCATGCTCTGGCTGCCAAACTGTGTAGTGGCTACCAGGACGAGCAGCTTGGGTTCTTGTTTTACATTAGAAATGGTAAGAAAAATACATACAAATAGCATGAATAAGTTTTCTAAAATGTAATTTTTAAAGTAGGATTTGTGTACCTAAAATAATGAACCCACATGGTGACCATTTACTTTTATTGTGCTTTCTTCTGAAATAAATTAGAAGGGGACAGGTGATTGATTAGCTTGATGAACAGTGCTTTACTGTTTAAGCTGTAGATGTTCTTGAAATCTTCATCTCTGGAAATTTAAATTTCAGAGGTTTTTTTTTTTTTTAGATTTAAGGTATGATTACCATGATAGTAACTCTCAAAACTAATACTCAAAACTAACTCACATATGATGAAAATACACTGGAATCAAAATTTCTTAATGGAATTTGTGTGTAGTATGTGACCTTAACACATTTTTAGTTGACCAGCATCTTTCTACTTCCTCCTTCCCTCAACCCCTGGCAACCACAGTTCTACTCTCTGCTTCTCTAAGTTTGACTGTTTTAGTTTCCACATATCAGATCATGCAGTGTTTGTCTATGTCTGATGTATTTCACTTAGTGTAACGTCCTCCAGGTTCATCCATGTGTTGTAACAATGGCAGGATTTCTTTTTTTAAGGGTGAAAAATATCCGGTCATGTATATATGCCGCTTTTTCTTTATCCATTCATTTGTTGATGGACAATTAAGTTGCTTTCATATCTTGACTATTGTAATAATGCTGCAGTGAACATGGGAGTGCAGATATCGCTTTGAGATCCTGATTTCAGTTCCTTTGGATGTATACCCAGAAGTGGGATTGCTGGATCATATGATATTTCTATTTTTAATTTTTTGAGGAACCTCCGTACTGTTTTCCATAGCAGCTGTACCAATTTACATTCCCACCAACAGTGGCCTAGTTTATTTAGATAACCGGTGATAAGCTTGTTAACATGTTAACAAAGTAACATACAATTTATCATGATGTACAAGATGACTTTTAAGCTTTTTGTGTTTAATAATTTATGTTTAACATTTTTAGTTTCACTGGAAACATATTTTGGCTGTGAGACACAGGTGCAACGATAAGAACACAGTAAAATAAAGTTATTTAGGACCTGGGCCCGTGGCCCGGTGGTTAAGTTTGCGTGCTCCACTGCGGCAGCCCAGGTTTTCGCTGGTTCAGATCCTGGGCGCGGACATGGCACCACTCATCAAGCCACGTTGAGGTGGCGTCTCGCATGCCACAGCTGGAAGGACCCACAACTAAGATATACAATTATGTACAGAGGGGATTTGGGGAGATAAAGCAGGAAAAAAAAGTTATTTAAGCTGTAAGAGTATTTGGTTGAGTAGTTTGGCTTAATTAAAGAACTGGATATGAGAAGCCTGGGTTCTAGATCCATCTTCTGTCACTTAGTATAGTAGTGTGATTGTAGGCAAGTCATTTAACTTTTTAGAGTCTATCTCTTTGTCTCTGCAATATCATGGTAATTTGATCTTAAAGGGATGTTATAAAGAGCAATAAAATTGTCATTCCGCAGTATCAGTGTACAGCCTGTGAGGTGTCAGATAATGAACTAGTGCTTGGGTTCTAGCAGTGAACAAGCCTGCCCTCCCTCCAGGATCTTCCAGCCTCCAATATTAAAAAAGGCTTTCTAAACAGTGATGGTTTGGCTTATCCTGACAATGGTTTGTTGCTAAGAGAATCCGTGGAACTTCAGTGTAATCCTTTTTTTTTCTGTTAAGCAGAATTCAACTTTGCCAAGTTTCTTCAGGACCAAAATAACCTCATTATCCTTTGGCTTCCTATGTAATACTCCCATGATGTGGATTAAAAGAATAGTTTTACAGTGAATTTCCAGTATACACCCAGATTCTCTTTTAATATATCTTTAAGAATTTAAATAATTATGTATTAAAAAGTAGTTACTTTTTTCTGGCATTTTCTGTTGTGTCAATATGAATACATGATCTCTTTGTTTGGAAAATGTGAGTGTGCCAAGAAAATCTTTTTATTTTAACCAAGATTATCCCTTTGTGTAATTTTTTTCTATGTAATTGGGCTTTATTTTATTAATCTGTTAGGGTGCCAACAAACCTGAATCCAACTCTTTACCAGACCGCAAGTGTGTATTTATGTAGCCATAGTTCTCCTCAGATGTGTTTTGAATATTTTAGATTGCCAAATATTAATGAACGTGGACTTAGATTGCCTTTATCATGTTGTAAGTAGGATAGGTCTCTCATTTGCTGTCTTGTTTTACTCTGGGAAACAACTGGGGAGGTAAAGAAGAATGGATACTATTAAGTTCTGGTTCAGATTTGGAGTCTGGTTTGTCCTTTTTTTTTTTTTTTTTTTTTGAGGAAGATTAGCCCTGAGCTAACTACTGCCAGTCCTCCTCTTTTTGCTGAGGAAGCCTGGCCCTGAGCTAACATCCGTGCCCATCTTCCTCTACTTTATATGTGGGACACCTACCACAGCATGGTGTGCCAAGTGGTGCCATGTCCGCACCCGGGATCCGAACTGGCGAACCCCGGGCTGCTGAGAAGCGGAGCGTGGGAACTTAACCGCTGTGCCACCGGGCCGGCCCCTGGTTTGTCCTTCATCTACTGGTGGCCTTCAGTTTCATTCCTTTGTAGACTGGAGATAATCATATCTATTTCATAGGGTTACTGTGAAAGTAACATAATGACAAATGCATGTAAAATGTACATATTATTTAGTAAGCCTCCAGTAAATATTAGCTATTTCCTTAAACCATCACCTTTTCATTTCTATGAAATCAGTTTCAAGTTTTGAGTTGTTGCATCTTTATTGCTTCTTATATGAATTGTTTTAATTTAACCTTTTAGCTGTAATTAGGTGCTGGCCTAAAACAGAATTCTAGGAAGTACCCAAGAGAATTGTTCAAAACTGAAATCTTGTAGTCACCAGACTGGGTGTTCCAGACTGGAGGACGGCATACATTACTAAAATTTAAATTCCACTTTTTTAAGAGCAAAGAGAAATTGTTGACTTTTTATTCTTATCTTAAACCAATTTGTTTGCTGTCTAACTTTTATTTAAGGCCTTCCTAGGAATATTTTCCTTTGTTCCTGAACTATTATTTACTTGTTTTTAGATCTTTTAAAAGTTTGGATTTAGCGTGTGATTTGGTTTTGTGAGTTAATTGCATAGATAGTTGCCTTAAAGTGATGCTTTCTCTTTAAGTACTTTGGTCATTTAAAAGCTTGAAAATTCTTTTGTTTAATATTTATGTAATGTATGTAATATAATAAAAAGTGCTTAGGATGTATATAATTAACAAATATGTAAGAGCCTTCTGTGTGTCAGGTAGTGTGTTAGGTGTAGAGGAAAGAGCTGTGAAGGAGATACCCATCGATCCTTGCCTTTATTGAACTCACCAGCTAGGAGAGTGACAAACTCATCAAATAGTGTATGAGAGTATAGGTGAATGAGGAGCAGTGTAGAGTGCTGCAGGGTAGTATGAAAGGAAAGGGACACTCCACACAGTCTGGAAGTGACAAGCTAAGGCCAAAAGCAGGGAGGATAGGGAGAGCATTCTTCCAGGCACAGAAAGCAACTTATGAAAGGTCTAAGGTGGGAAAGATTATGGTGGGTTCCAGAAACTGAAAGCTTAGTGTTGATCATGGAAAGCAAAGGGGGAGACCGAAAGTCAAGTTGGCAAGTTAGGTAGAGGCCATATCTTGAAGGGTGTTTTGGGTCTCTTTAGATTATCTTTAGATTGTGGACTTTATCTTGTGGGAAAAAGAGAGTCAATAAATGGTTTTAAGTAGGGAATTAATAACATAGAGAATGGGAACTTTTGAGTTAGGAGCTGCTTGTAATTACAATGAAAGTTGATGGCAGCTTGGACTAGAGTGATATCAATGGGGATAGAAAGAAGAGGATCCATTTGAGAGAGATTTAAGAGAAAGTATTGAAATACTCAGTGCTTGGATGTATGTAGGTGGGGTGGAGAGGAAAGAGGTTCAAAGATGACTTCTAGGTTTCAAGTTGGAGACATTGGTGGGATGGAGATCTTGTTACTGTTATATGGAATTATAGAGGAAGAGTTGATCCTGAGCTCAGTTTTGGATACCGTGAGTTGAGGTATAGTCTTTGTTATTTACATCTGTTGCTTGAATTCTTGTCAGGTTGTTTGATAGCTTGAGAGAGAACAGGAAGAGACTCAGACTTCACTGGGACCTTTGTTTGATTATGCTTTGCCCTTTTTTCTCCCACTCCAAACATCTAAGGGCTATGACATCCCAATAGTAACTGTGGCTCACTGTGTTGATAATTCTCAATAAGGGAGGTTGAGAAGAAGGGCAAATAGAGCTATATATGTAAAAGTTGGAGGATGGCATAAAGGATGTTTTGGTAGAGGAAGGTAGGAATTAAGAAAATCAGTTTTCAAAAGTATCATTTCTTCATTGTCAGGACCATTGGTTCAGTAATATTAAAAAACACCCGGATAGTAGTTAACACTTTATGTGTTCCTCTGTTAAGTGTTGATATCGATAATGTCTAGAGAGAGGTTCTCAGAATGCAGTCTGCCAACCAGTAGCGTCAGCATCACCGGGCATTTTAAAAATGCAGATTCTTGGGCCCCACCCAAACTACTCAAATTTTGGGGGTGGGGCTCAGCAATGTATTTTAACAAGTCCTCCAGGTACACTCCAGTTTGGGTGCCTTTGGTCTAGGTTTGGCTAACTTTCTCTGCAAAGGGCCAGATAGTAAATATTTCAGGCTTTGTGGACCATAGGTCTCTGCTGCACCCTCTCAAGTTGGCTTTTGTATTGAGAAAGCAGCTGTAGATACCATGTAAGCAAATAAGTATGGCTGTGTTTCAATAAAACTTTATTTACGGGGCCGGCCCCGTGGCCGAGTGGTTAAGTTCGTGTGTTCTGCTTCGGCGGCCCAGGGTTTCGCCGGTTCGGATCCTGGGTGCAGACATGGCACAGCTATCAGGCCATGCTGAGGCAGCGCCCCACATAGCACAACCCCTCAGAGGCACTCACAACTAGAATCTGCAACTATGTACTGGGGGAGGGCCTTTGGGGAGAAGAATAAAAAGAAAAAAAAAAGATTGGCAACAGTTGTTAGCTCAGGTGCCAATCTTTTAAAAAAAAATAAATAAAACGTTATTTACGAAAACAGACAGTAGGCACTTTTGGCCAAAGGGCTGTAGTTTGCAGGCTCTGGTCTAGACTCGAGACAAATATGGTAGTTGTTGCCAGGGTAAATGATGTCAAATTAATGAAAATATAGGAGTTGGAGGTCGGTCTGAGTAGTTTTAAGTACTGGTTTGTTTTCTTTGGTTGTTGATTTTTTTTCCTTCATCTTTTTATCACACTACTTTTCTCCACAAGGAAATAATTCATCTTTATTTTAGTGTAAAACATATTCTCATTGCTAAAAATTCCAAACATCACAAAAATCAGAACAGAAAATGTCCCCAGTGTTCCCACCCCCTCTTGCCCCAAGAGATAATTACTATTAAAATTTTGATGACTGTTTTTTTGGGTTCTTTCTGTACATCATTAATTTATTGTTTCCAGCATCAATTTTAAAACAATTAAATCTGACATTTTTCTTAAGTATTTGATCTAATTGTTTATTTTGTAAGTGATTTGTCAAATTTTATTTGCAAATATATACAGTTGTAACTTAGTTTTCTCTTATTTTTTGCAGGTTGTTTTGGAAACAGAAATAACCAATAAGTCTGCTTTGAAACTTTATGAAAATCTTGGTTTTGTTCGAGATAAGAGGCTGTTCAGATACTATTTAAATGGAGTTGATGCACTGCGACTTAAATTGTGGCTGCGTTGAGAAACTGACATCGAGGAACAACTGTCCAACCACGCAGAATTGACCTTTGCATGCAATGCAATTTGTACAGAATTGCTTTGCAGGTGGATTTAGTAATTTCCATGCAGCTCTTATCTGTCGGTGTCTCATTGAGTGTCGCACAATATTTGTTGCACTTTGGCATGGCGCATTTGTTCTGAATTAAAAGAGATTGTTTTAAACTTAGAGAGTTCTTTTGGTACCAACAAAATGTGCCAGTTGATAGCCAAGATTTGTTTATTTGCAAAGTCTGCTGACAATGTTATTTACACAGTGATTGTTTTATCACAGAACCAGTAAGTGGAACATGATTTTTGTTCCTTAAAAAAGCCAACGTAGATTGTAAAATTCTCTGAGTATACTAACATTACACATGAAACCTGCCATAGTTTTCTGAAGGGGATGGGAGAAAGCTTCAATTTTAGGTTTTATTTTTCCAATATTAAATTTTCCATTCTTGAATATTGGTACCTCAGTGATTAGTGAATGAATAAAATGTTATGTAGGGTCGGGTGTGTCTTACAGTGAGTAAAGATAATTAAATCGCGTCTGCCAGTGCCTGTGTAGATAAGTATATTTGTCTTCATCTCTAGTTTTTGAATGCATGCTATCTTTTCCTTTTCTTTAAGGCCTTTGCAAGCAAACTTTTTTGTTTTTATTTAAATTCTAAATTTGATAATAAATTATTTCAGATTTTTATAATTTGGATACTTTTTCCAGGTGAGTGGCAGAGTGGTTTACTTTAGAAGTCCCTTCTTTCCTTACAGTAAGAAGTTGAATCTACTTGGAAAATCTGAGAAATGGCTCAAAAGGGATGAGAAAAGTTAATGGAGCCGGGAATTGCTGGGTTTTGGATGCACTTTTTTTTTTTGTGAGGGAATTTTTGGAAAAGGATAGAAAATTAATGTAAATTGGTATGATTTTATTTAATCAATTATTGCTAAGCTGTGAAGAACAGCTTTTACAAAGTAGTTGGACCTCTTTTCCCAGGTGATTTGGATTCACGTTGCTTCCATTTCTTAAAAGTGTTTCACTTTTCGTTCTTGGTCTTGGAAATAAATTTCAAGGTTTATTGTATCTGTTTTAAACTGATTTTATTTTCTTTTCACTTATTTGAGCAAATTCTTGGGGGAGCTTTGCTTTGTTCCCAGAAAAGCAAAAGGGAGAAATGGAAATTTTTTTTGGAATGAGTTCTATGGGTTTTCTTAATTGCCGTCACTGTGTTCCTTAGTTACATTGTCTTTTGGCCAATCTGTGCAGTGTAATAAAATTTAAAGTTAATTGCTTTCAATTGAGTCAGGAAAACTGTGATGGATAATTTATGTAACTGGAAAACCTAGGTACCCATAAAAAAAAAATTCATTCTCTGTGAAAAATGTTTTGTAGGAATCTGTTGTTTTTTCTTGAATTTGGATATGCTTTACTTCTGCTTCTAGGATTTGGTTTGAATTTTATTTTATGGCTATAATTACTGTATTTTAAAAAACCCTACCTCCATTAACAGTTGGTAAAAGCCCCCTTTCAGGAAAGTTTGTTGCCTTTTTTTTTTTTTTTTAAAGGAAAGCTGCTCCTTGCTCAGTGTAGTGTCTTGAAAGTGAACATGGTAACAAGTACCTTTAAAATAAAGATACACAGACTTGGTGAAAATAAAATCTTCCTGCTGGTGGGATCATTTATATTTATAGTTTCTTATTTTTAAAGAAAACTTTCTTTTCATTTTATATCGCTCTTGAAAGTTTAATGGGCAGAATACTGGTTACATTAAAAATATGATGACCACACAATATTCAGTGTATTTTTAGTTAAACTTCATTTGGGCTCTAGCATTTAGAGGAATGCCAATCAGTGATGCTTTAGTTATTTTTAATATGGAGGGAACTGAACTAAATAAAACAATTCAGTATTCATGTTATCAAATTTTATTTCACCACTTTATATTTGACTTGCTGGTTCCTAGGTAATGATTGTTATAAACATGCATTTGCTTGACTCACTAATGGGAACAGTTCTAAAGTAGATACATGCTAGATTTGCAGTTCAACCATTATGTTTTTGGCAGGTTGTCAATGAAACCATCTCTACTGACCTTTTCCCCCAGAACTGACCAAGTTTTGCTGAATCTGGGTGTTTGTAAACATGACCTTAACCATGTGACTAAAAAGTCAAATGGTCACTGTATTGTTCAACTGGAGTGTGTTGAGTATCAGTGTCTACCTTATGTCTTTAATTGGGTATGCAAAATTTTAATCTCTAGCTTGATAACCCAACACCAAAATTGTCTCCATTCCAGTTGAAGGAACATCAAACATTATTTTTTGATATTGGGCTTTCATTTTTCTTATATAATCTTAAAACAATTCCATTTAAAATTGATAGAGTAAGTTCACTTGGCTAAAACTGAGCAAAATTGGTGCAACTTTCTTTTAATGGGGTGCTGTCTCTTTAAGACTGACTGTACTATCCACTGACACTGGTTTGGCAGTTGGTACTGCTGAACATTTTTATACATGCTACCATGAAGCTATATATGTTAGTATTGAAGAAGCTAACGGGTATACTACCATTTTGATGTGTGGGCTAATTATATTTCCCTTATGTTAGGATGAAACTGCTCTAGAGAAGTCCACAGGTCAAAAATCAGACAGTAGTTTCCAAAGTTGAAGCCAGCAAAAAAAGAAAAAAAATTACTATTAAGAAATTGGTTTTAATATTTTCTGCCTCTTCCCCAAATTACCCTCCCCACTTGCTCGACAAATCTATGTAAAGGAATTTGTTTGTCACATGTTTTAACTATCTTGCCCTGTGTTATAGTATTGGCTGACATGTGTAAGACTGGATGTGTATATTTATTATGGTGTCTAGAAATCATGAAGTTCATCACTTTCCAGGAGCATAGATAAAAGCAAATCGGTAGCACATCAGAGTTACTTTTCAGTGCACCATGACATCACTAAATGAGTGCTATAATGTTACAGGGCTTTCAGGTTTGTAAAAACATAACCATAAATTATATTGACGTCAGATATGAGTTGAGTATCTATAAGATATCACATGTATCTCAAAATCTTGGACTGCTGTTTGATGACTGGATATTGCTGCATAATTTTCTTCTATTGTCCCGTATCCTTTTGGAGAGAGAGATTTAATGGGATTTGAAATGTGCAAGCTGTCTGAATAAGATGCAGTCAAATAAAGTATGGTTAAGTTGTGTTTGCATTTTTCTTTTAGATACAGCTGTGTGCATTTTATGATTGAGTTGTTTTACCTACTAAGAAAAAAACCCAAGCAATCTATTTTGTTCCCCACTTTCTGCCTCATCCAAGACTTATTTGGAAGAAGTGATCTGTATGCAATTGTTCTCTCTCTACTTTGTGTTCTGGCAAATTTGAAAATAACAGCATGAACTTGATTTCCCTAAAAGTATTCAAAGTTAGTCAACTCGTGTCAGATATCAATACAAAGGAGAGCATTTTTGCATACATTAAACCAAAACTTGTGGGGGGTTTTTGTCCTTGTTCCATAGCAATTAATTTCCAAGGCAGTTTTTAAAATTTACTATGTTTTTGTTTGTACTTAAGTAATGCTTTTTTTCCCCTTGCTAACACACCAGAGCAATATCTAAAGGGCTTTTTGCCCCGTTCTTGTGAGAAGCTTTAAATGGTAGTTAGGGATGCTTTTGTATTTAAAGGTTTATGGATGCCAGTGGAAGGAAGAGGTCTGTTTTAGTCATATGACTGCGAAATTACTTTCATCGTGCATGCCGAATCTTCACTTTGTTCTTTTATGTCATGTTGTGAATTTGCTGAGTTCATGTTTTACTTGGGCCTTATATGGAACTCGAAATACTTAGTAAATTCTGAGGACCAGAAGATTGGCACTGGTCTTTCACACCTATGAACAGAGATCACTGTTAACCTGTAGCCCAGAGATATTGATACTTTAAAAAATGAGTTTGAAAAATCGCACGAGCACATAGCACACTGCACTTTCTTCGGATCAGTGCTATCCAGTAGCACTTTTTATGAAAGAAATGTTCTTTATGCTCTCCACTGTGGTAGCCGATAGCCACCTGTAGCTATTGAGTCCCTGAAGAATGGCTAGTATGATTTGAAGAACTGAATTTTTAACTTCAATTGAAATTTAAATAGCCATATGTGGTTAGTGGCTACTGTATTGGGCAGCATAGCTTTAGATAATATTTAAGCAGTAATAACTGAGGAAAGCATTTTTTGAATAGGATTTTTAAGACCATACTAACTTATTGAAATATGAAATAGGATTATGATTAAAAATTGTCTCTGAGCAAAAAGAGGGTAGCTGTACTGTTTATGTTGACAATCAATCTCATTATTACTACAATGGCTGACAGCACCTCTCCCTGCCCCCGCGTTGAGACGTAGGCGTTCTGAGAAAAGCAGCCCTCTTAGTTTTTATTATTTGGAAGTTCTTTGGGTTGCAGAGATGCAGAGATTCAATTGCCAAAAATGGGTTTCTGAGGAGACTGCCATAGCTTTTTAGCGTTAAAACATTTTACAAAGTTAAAGTTAATTTGTTATTTTAGGTGAATTTGAAATCTTTTCACCTCTCAATGAGGTTGGTCATTTCTCGTTTAACCGGTGGTTGTACTGGAACATGGAGGTGTATTATTTACTCTTCTTTTTGGAAGATCGTTAATGCTGATGCAAGGGCAGGTATTTTTGTTTCTGAGAGAGCCAGGTTAATTTTGCTGTGTTCTCTGGCCATGGTGTGTCATCCTTGATTCTAGCTGATCATTTATTTAGTAAGTGGTAATTCATCAGAAGGGCAGGAGTGGGGATGGGAAACACCTGGCCACAGGCGGTGCCAGGCTTGGGACAGCCAGTTAGTGCTGCTGGGAAGAGCTCAAAGCACAGGTTCTATTAATGGCAATCAGTGTTTATCTTCATATGAAAAGACCCAGGAATAACGCGGACTGCCCAAGTGCCAAAATCTATTTTCTACTAATTAAAGACATGTAAAGAATGCTGGGGTTGTAATGTAATATTTTTATAATGCTGAGAAATAAGCTTATTTTCAGTTATGATGGATATTCATGAGTACCTCTTTGATGTATGAATATATCTCACTTTTCTAATACCTCAATTATCAGATTTTGTATGTACGTTTCTGTAAATAAAATGATTTAACATGCTAGGGGAAGGACCTAGCTTTTAAATAGATTGTATAAAGATATTTGTTACTGAAATTGTTACACAGTGAATTGATTTGAAATTTCTTAAAAACGTTTTATAGCCTTTTCTGGTCCCCCCGACTGAGATTTTTTAGTAAACATGCTCTTAGTGAGATTTGTCTTCCAGGAAGTGTGTACCCTCATTTGTTCATTTACAACTGTGAAGATTTGTATGTCTCCTGTATTTTCCTTTGACGCCAAAGAAACTCACCCTTTTTAAAAGCCAGCAGGTTGCACAAACTGAAAAAAAAAATTCATCTTAAGTAGGCATTCTCAAGAAGTTTTGTTTTCTGGGACTTAAATATTTTCCAGAGGAAAATGCCTTCAATTTTTCGGTTAAAGCCAATAGTAAGAATTTGTAAAAATGCATGTGTCTTTAGGAATGCACTAGTTCCATTAAGGAAACAATATTGACAATTTTAAGGAACTGTGCTGCATTAAAACTCACAATTGCATGAAACTTTTTAAAGCTAATATATAAAGTAATCGCTAAATTTTGTGTGTGTTTGTGAACCACTCAGGATTCAATGCCCTAATCTATAGAGGATTGATCATGATTGTCTTTAGGGCCAGATTTCCCATAATTGTACATGGTTATTGGTCATTTTAAGAGGGCTGAAACTACCACCTTAAAGCTAAACCTGCTGCCTTTAAGCTTTCCTACCTCTCTCCCTCCAGTTGTGGCTGTAAACAGTGACTCTTTGCACAGTCAGCTAGCATTTTGATTTTATTGTGAATGCAAATGAAATAAAATTTGTAAGTCCACCCAGTATTGACTTAACTAGGTAAATGTAAACTGATTTCAACCTTGTCTTTGGCCAAGTCTACTTGATAGCTTATAATTTGGAAATGAAGTACACCGTTATGGATGTGAGCATTGTGTTTTGAGTTATTGTGGGAATCATTATTTTCTTCGTATTTGGAACTGATGGTGAACATTCAAAGTGTTTATTTCTATCCTGATGATACTGGGCAAGTTTCTTAACCTCTCTGAGACTTCAGTGAAAACTACCTGATAAGTTTATTGTGAAGAATAAATGAGATAATTTATGTAAATCACCTTAACAGTGCCCGGTAGCCTAGAACATAGTAAATGATAGGTATTAATATATATAACATAGTATATAATAATTTTGTATTTTGGTATTGGGTTTTGTAGCACCATTTAAATGGCAAAAGTCATGTATTAGATCTTATGAGAGTAGCCCAGACTGTAGCCAGTTAAGAGGAAATCTTTGTGCCTTTTTCTTGTGGAGAATATTGAAATGGGTGGATGGAAGAGTATAATCCCTCCATGGGGGGATGCCACCACCTTTTCTCGTAGTTTTTCAAAACAAATCCCAGAAATTATATCTTATCTATAAATATTTCACAACTTAAGTGGTAACGTCTCACTTTTAAAAGCAAAACCACACTACCATTACACCCCCCCACACACACACAATAATCCTTAATCATCATATAACCGGTATTAAGTCTTCAGTTTCTAGGAAATTGTTATTAATAGCAGCATTGAGATGCATAAGAAGTAGAGAGTAAATATAATGAACACAGAGGCAGTTACTCTTTCAAAGAGGATGAAAGATTTCTGTACAAGGACAGTTAACACCCAAGTAGATAAGTTTGGAGGTACCGACAAATGACTAAAGAAAATAAGTGGAAAAGTAGAGGTAAGGTTGAAAGTAGGGGCATGTCTTGCGTATGCCTAGTGTTTTCATATGGGCATAATAAGACAGATGTTTACTGGGGAAAAAAATAGAGTTGATAAATATGGTGAAATTGCCAACCGTGACAAAGGAATGACTTTTAGGAGAAAGGGTTGGGTTTTTGAAATAAAATCGAGAAAGCATGGCAGAAAAGATAATTAGGTAAGCAGGAAAGAGAGAATAGGTGGTGATACAGGCACAAAATTTTAATAGAGATGATTAACCAAGTGAAGACAAGTGTTTTCTTTTGGAAGAAAACAAGGTGGAGAAAAGATAAGGACCATCCTGTATTCAAACACCCCAACGTTGTGGTCAAAAAGGGATCAATGGAGAAATAATTTAGGATAAGTTCATCGCAGCCATTGTCTGAATTGTTAAAGAAACTAAACTACTTGCGTGGCTGACTAGAACTGCCAGCAATGCCTAAAATCAGGAGATGATTTTCTGAGTGTTTTTTGTACCGCAGCTGCACTAAATGTACGTAGAGCATGAACTACCAATTGTGCTTCTGAAACCAGTGAGTCTAACTTTCTTTCTGTTTAAAAGAGCACCCGACTGGAGACCCAGAAAAGCACCTGGATGTCTTTGCACAGCCTGCTGAGGAGAGCATCAGTGGCCTGGCCTGAGTGAAGCATGCC
Organism: Equus quagga; assembly: GCF_021613505.1. Lineage (NCBI taxonomy): Eukaryota > Metazoa > Chordata > Mammalia > Perissodactyla > Equidae > Equus > Equus quagga. The sequence continues at coordinate 4,349,608 of NC_060286.1, forward strand.
TGCAGCTATTGGGATGTGATCTGCTCAGCCGGCGTGGGCAGACCTGTGATTAACGTCCTCTCTCCATTGCCTGGAGGGCGGTAGAGTAATAGTGGTAATAAATCGCATGCAGTGAGATTGCCTTCTTACAGTTTTCAAAGCAGTTTCACCCACTTTCATTCTTTAAAAAGATCTTTTGATATGGAAAGATAAACCAGTACTCAAAGTGCTTAAATGACACCTCTGTCCAAGGTCACACAGCAGTGATGAGACCTGAACCCAGGCTTCCCAACTCTCTTAGATCTGGTTCTCTTCCCACCTTACTTGGTGCTTGATGAAACTAAAAGAGAGTCCAATGTTGAATTCTGTTGGATAAAATTAAACCTTTAATGAATCCTTCTAAATTATTTAAATTTCTCTGTTTGATTCAGCATAACATTTAAATACTCTCTTAAAATATTTAATAGGTCTAATTTGTAAAATCTGTTGAAAGATTTGGGATTAAGTGATTTTTCTTAACATCTAATTGGTTTCTAATAATTAGGTCTATAATATCTCTCTAGAGGACTGAAATTGATTTCTTTTTTAAAACAAACTTTCCTTATGTATTGCCTTGTTCTATGAAAGTTGAAATGAATACTCTTATTATGTAATTCACTTATGTTTAATTTAAAATTTTATAAGTGTACTCTAGCATGTAACTCTCTTGCTGTATTTCCAGTAAACTTTTACTTTGTCAAATTTCAAATAAGCCCATGGAAATACGTTTTTTTAAGAAAAAGGAGTTCATAGAAAAAAAACTACCTTGATTATTAATCGTTTGCAGTCTAATTAGAATATGTAAAAATACTTAAAAACGATGCAAAATCAGGTCATATTAATATCTCTTTGTATTGCTAAGCCTACAAAAATGCAAATACTAGGAAATTATTTTTTTGTGTTGAGATGTGTGCATATGTATATATGCGAGTGTATAATGTGTGTGTGTGTATTATGTATATATTTTTAATAGACCCTTTTCCTTATGGTAAAAACTTGCTTGAATTAGAGTATCAGCTGCTGGTGATACAAGGTTAAATAAGTGGATTAGTCTATAAAGCTGGCTTCAAATAGAGTAGGATGGTAATGTGCAAAACTTGTGCCACCTAAAACCCTGGACAGGTCAGGGATCTCAAGCGTACTAGGATATTTCCCTACTCATAAAAATGGGGTTATCAACATTTGCCTTTCAGGGTAGTGGTGTGGGTTTCACTGGAGTGTAACTCCATGGCAGTAGGGAATTTGTTCATGACTGTGTTGTTCACTGCCTAGAACGGTGCTTGGAACATATCAGGCATAAAATAAATGCATATTCCATAAATGTATTAATTGATGCAGAATGTTTTTTAAGGTGAACGACAGAAGGTTTTCAGACTTAAACTCATCAGAATATCAAAGGTGTTAACAGGCCATCAGTCTCTCTGTGTGTCCCTCCCTCCCTTTCTCCCTTCTTCCCTGCATTCTTCACGAAAGTGGCGGTCCCCCGCCGATGGTCTTCACCTTTATGTCGTAAGGTCAGAAGGGATTGTTTTCTGCTGTGAGCCAATAGCTCTGTTCAGCTATCCATGAAACAGTCACTGGGCACCACTCTGGGCCAGGCATCGTGCTAGTACCGGGAAGAGAGAGCCAGCTGAATGGCTTTTGTGGTGCTCACAGAACCCCCTGTAGTCTGTGCAATATGCAGAGGTGATCGCTAAATTATTTTTTATGCCAAAGATGTTGACAAGGTAAAAACTCTAGAGAATCAGATCCTAGATATGTTTTTCTGAATTATTTTCCTGCATTTTTGTTTTTACAGAAACAAGCAAAGACCTACTGTATTTGTTGTGAAAATAAAGACTTTTTATCACATCAAACGTTTAATTGCTCAGACGCATAAATCCAAATACAAGAAACCCTGAATTCTAAATTAGACCAAAGAATTTGAACCAAGAATTTTTTATGGAAATTGAGATAGCTAATTTATATGTTTTATCTCAAGTGAAATAATTTTTAAATGCAGTTGGACACATTTTGCTTTAAAGTTATGTGTACATACCTTTAGTTATGAGGAATAACTTCAGTCCTTTGAAACTAATAGTGCTTTTAAAACTTACAGTGTCCATTTTCAAGTTTTTCTAATCTGTAGCATGCTTTCCCCATTCCTTGGCCACCTGATTGTGCACTTCAGTCTCTCCCACCTCAAGAACCTTGCCAAGTCAGCTAGAAAGTCAATTTACTGGCAAAGCCAAGAACATGAATGCACCTTTTCAGTTAAAGCCGCCTACTGACAGCAAGGAGAGTCAAGGCCAAAAAAGAGGGTCACTTTTATATAGAGAAAAGTAGAAGACAGAGGCAAAGGGGATCCAGGCAGCTAGGGCCAAGAATCTGGTTATTTAAACAGGCAGTAGAATGGGAAAGAATACAGGCCGAGATTTTTGTGGATTGAAGTAGAGCCTTCTGAGTGTTAATCCAGAATGATTTTACTTTTACAAAGAGAACTTTTTAAATGTTATAAGGACATTTTTTCCACAAATTCTGTGTCAGCAAAAGTTATTACATCTACCTTGAAAGACAGCTAGTTTCTTTGCTAAGTTTAGTTTGCCTTTACCAAGTGTAAAATATGGTTGACTTTTGTGTTTGACTTAATTGCAAAGTACTGAATTCTCTTTTCCTTTTTTTCTGAATTCTCTTTTGAACGGTTACGTGTATGAGCCTCTCCCTTTTTTTAAACCTCAGAGATTTAGCTAAATTAATTACCAGCTTATGTATTTGGATACTTAGGTAGAGGGATGCCTGGGAAATAATCTTAATAGTTGGGTTCCAGGTCTGAACCTAACTCCTAGAAAATGGGTCTGTGCATTGGGCAGACAATGGGAAACCGTGGAGCTCAAACACGGAGGGAGCGGTGGAGTGGTGGAGTGGTGGCTGGCGTCAAGACAGATGTTTAAATTCCCAACTGGAGCACAATATTCAGTCATCTGACCAATATTTATGGAGCACCTACTATGTGCCAGACATTGCTCCTGGCACTGTAGAAGGGAACCTTCACTGCTGCAGCATCAAGTAGTCTGTGAGGTCCAAGATAGCAGAAGTCTAGGGAGGGGAAGAGAAGGCGCGCACTGAAGGCCTGCAGGGAAGCCCTTGAGGGCTCCGCACTCCTCGAGCAGCCAGCAGGCCACACATTCAGGTGGGAACTTGGGAACCCTTAAATGACCCTTCAGCTGTATGGTGAGGCAGCTATGGAAGGCGAATTCTGAAAGATTCATTATGAAGCAGGGGAGAAGTCCTCTTCCTTGTAAGCAGTTTAAAACTGGGCAATAGGAGTAACACAAACGTTACAAATGTGGCTGGATCTTTTCAGCAGCCCAATTTTCTCTTTTCAGGCCATAATCAGCATTTTGCAGCATCTCTCTGTCTCTCTTCTGGAAAAAAATTTCTCAAAGGCATTGGTGAGTGCCATGGATTTTACGTGTGTGTGTACGAGTGTGTGTTGTGAGAGGTAGCAAAAAACAAAGCTCCCTCTAAAATAATCCTGTCCCCCTTCAGAAGTGAAGTCCTAAATCTCCCGCACTGCCAGGAGTGCTACTGGCAGACAGGCTCAGAGGTCACACTCTTCAGGAGATACCCCAGCCAAACAGAGCTCCTTTGCCCTATGTTACATCTTTCCCAGAGCAGCCTGTTTGTAAAGCCTGGTTGATCTGGGCGTGCAAAGGCCTGGCTGCCTGCTCCCTGTGGGATTGGCTGAGACTTCGTGGAGGCTGCGTCTCAGCTCAGTGTCCCTCTCTTCTCAACCCTGCCTCCTAAGAGCACTTCCTAAGATAAATGTCCTGCATGCTCATCTCCAGCTCAGTCTGCTTCCCAAGTAACCGCATGTGCATCATGGAAGGGGTCACGTGCCACGTGCCTGGAAGGAGAAAAGAGACTTGTAGAGGTACTGAGGCCCTTTTCATGAATAGCTTCAATACTGGCCATCCTTGCATTTCTTCCCATGAGGGACCGATGCGATATTGGAGGGCTGTGGCGGGGGGACCGGAGCTGCCGCCAGGGTCTTGGTTAGGAGAAGGACAATGAGAGAGCTCAGCCCCATCAAAACTGAGTTGTGAGGTAGAAAGCATTGCCTGGATTTGACTTTGGCTGAGTTATTTAAATACTTTAAACCTCAATTTTCTCGTCTGGAGAATGGGAATAATAAGTCACTTCATAAATTTGTGGTGATGATTACACAGCAGTCACCGTAACAAGATATTCTCAAATTTATCCTCATTATCATTATTGTTATTTAATGCCAAAGCATTCGGAGCCTATTTCATGCAAGTGGACCAAGGGCAGAGTTTGGAGGTGGCACTTGTAGTATCAACCTGCCCAGCTCTCTGGGGTCTGGGAATACAAGGGTGGAACCCAAATACAAGAACACACAGTAGTGGCCGCCACCTGGGCCGAGGAGCCCATCCTCTGATCCTTTTGGACCTTGGCCCCTATCCTGTCACCTTTGAGTCAAAGGTGGCCGCGAAAGTCAGGCCACGAGAGCCGGGATGATAATGTCCTACAACCAGATAATGTCCTTTCTGTGGGAATGACACGGAAAGACAAATACTGCATGATCTCACTTACATGCGAAACAGAAATAGTCCAACTCGCAGAAGCAGAGAGTAGAGTGTGGTTGCCAGAGGTCTGCAGCTGGGAGGGCAGGGGGAGAACAGGAGATGTTGCTCAAGGGGCGCGAAGTTTCAGTTATGCAATATCAATGGGTTCTGGAGAGCTGATAGACACCCAAGTGACTGCAGTTAAGAATACTGTACTTGTGCTTGAAGTTTGCTAGGTGGGTAGACCTTAAGTGTTCTCACCACAAAAAAAAAAAAAAGAAAAGAAAAGAAAGACAGAAAAAAGGAAATAGTAACTATATGAGATGATGGATATATTAATTATCTTGATTACAGTGACTACTTTACAATGTATACATATATCAAAACATTAAGTGTACACCTTAAATATATACAATTTTATTTGTCAATTATACCCCAATGAAGCTGTTTAAGAGCGAGATTCCCAGCCCTGTCTCCCAGCTGTCGAGGGGGAGGTCCAGGCTTGATAAGTATGCATTCTTAGGCAGGAGCAATTTCTTTCTTTTTTTTTTTTTTTTTTGAGGGAGATTAGCCCTGAGCTAACTACTGCCAGTCCTCCTCTTTTTGCTGAGGAAGCCTGGCCCTGAGCTAACATCCGTGCCCACTTTCCTCTACTTTATACATGGGAAGCACCCGGGATTCGAACTGGCAAACCCCAGGCCGCCAAAGCAGAACATGCGAACTTAACTGCTGTGCCACAGGGCTGGCCCCGGGAAGGAGCAATTCCTAACAGACTTCTCTGCTTTCTCTGTCCTTCTCTCAGGTCTGCTATGGTAGCCATCGAGGTAAAATGAAATAATTGCAAAAGAAGAGGGGGAAAATGCAACAGTCCTAAAAGGAAGCAACAAATTTAACCCAGCATATATGTAAATAATATACATCATATCCATAGCTATTTGTGCCTTATTACTGACAATAGTTGACACAGAAGTTCCCAAAGGTATTCTTTTTCATAAATTAGAATCAATGACCCCTATAACAATGTCACTTAAGCTTGCTTGATTCTGTTTTCCTTTCTCGAGTGAAAGAGAAATGAGGAGGTTTCTATCTGATCCTCCAGGAAATGTGCAAGAAGATGTGTCACACTCTGAATATCATCCTTTGCATCTTGAGGCAGAAGAAATGTGTGAGAGCTCCTAGGACGGAACTAGGAGTTAGGGATCAGGATTTTCTTGTAGTTTGGTCCCAGCTCTTGGATGCTCCCATTTTGTTTTAGTAGATACTGTTCAGGAGTAGCCATTTGGTGTATTTAACATTCAACTGAGGAAGAAAGAATGTTGATTGAGTCAAGAGTTTCTAATTAAGAATATAAAGGAAAATAAATTAAAATTGGAGATGAGTATTTGTCAGTGTCTTTTCTAAACAACCTCTCCCTCCTGCCCTTTGACCAAAGCGGCTAAAGATAGCTCAACACTTATCAGTTGGCCACAGCGGTGAGGCAAGTCAAGGCATTAAGCAGTAAATATGAGTCAGCTAGAACCTAAGCTGGCTCCTGTTTGCAGAGCAGTTCCCCTCTTCCTTGGGTTGGTATTGAGAAGGTTACCTTAAATTGTTTTCCATTGGGGCATCTCAGGATTTTCTTAAAACTAAGATGATGTATTTATCAGAGGATTTTGACCCTAAGTTATTACCATAAACTGGAGTCCAGAGGGAACCACGGAATACTGAGGCACAGCACAGCATCTTGTAGAGTGGTCCATTACACAGGCTTGGATAGTAGAAAGCTGGGCTTCAAATCCTGATGCTGCCACTGGCAGCCTTGTGATCCTGAGAGTTGAAGGGCTCAGATCTGGTTTCTTCTTCTATAAAATGAAGAGAATAATAATAGTCCTTATTTCACAAGGAAATGGAGATGATTAAATACAATAATGCAGGTAACATATTTATGAGAAGGCCAGATCCAGACTAAGTATTTAATACATGTGAGTTGCTTATATTATTATTCTTCTTAGTGGAACATATCAGGACTTTCATTTTGCAAAATAAAAAAACAAGGACCTCTTATTTTAATGTGAAGATCTGAACATTATGTTAGTTTCTAAGATAGGGATTTGGGCAAGAAAATCCAACTGTGGACGCCAGGTCACCTTTGCCGTGGGTTATAACCCAGAAAGCTGTCAGCGGAGCCTTTAGCCCAGTGGTCATCCTACACTCAGCCTGAGATCTGTTATCTGACAGGAAGGGCTGCCGTTCTTACTGAAGAGCTCTAAGGCTCCTGGATAATACCTCCTTCCGCCTGGATCGAGTTACTCGTGTGCCTTACAGGGCTCTCTTCCTCAAGGAGAGAGGCTTACTAGTCACTAATTTATGGAAATTAAATCTTTCTTTTTACATTTAATCCATGCACCAGAGTTGGCATTTTAATAAAGCAAATGGGCTGACAATATCTTTTTAAATTACATTCCCAGTTTATGAGGATGGGGTATATATACTTTTAAAAACTTTATTTTGAAACAATTTTAAGTTTACAAAAAATTTGCAAAAAGCAGCACAAAGAACTTTTATAGATATTTCATCAAGATTTCCCAGTTGTTAATGTGGGGACCATTCAGAACACCAGAGCTGGCATAAAGACTATTTTAAGCTCAAGACATTTGAGAATCAACAGATACAAAAAGAAGACTTCTTGGAGCTTTCCTTATCTGATTAAAAGCATTTTCCGGGAAATAAAGCTGCCATAAATTCTTCTTTCGGGGGTACCTACTCCCGGAAGGAAGAACATGAGTGAAACCTACTCCCACTTCCTTCCCGGGGGAGTTTCATGGCGCTGAAGGAGACAGAAAGACCGTTCATACCTGGATGGACAAATATGGTCGCTAACTTCTTATCTCGCAGTTGTTCTCCTAAAAACCCATTTGTCTTTCCTAGAGAAAGCTATTTATTCTTCCCAGAAAAGCCTTTTCTCCCCTCTCTTTTTCCTGCACTAGTTTTGGTATATAAGTCTTTAACTCAAACCTTTAACGAGCCAGCTACTTTTTTTGCTGGCTCCCATGTATATATGAATAAATCTTTTTCTCCTGTTAACATGTCTTTTGTCAGTTTAATTGGCAGCCCTCAGGTTGAGAATCTGAGAGGATAGAGGACAAGTTTTTCCTCTCCTACAGTAACATTTCCCTACTTTTGCCTTATCATTCCCTCTCTCTATATATATTTATTAATTTTTTTCTAAACCATTTGAAAGTTATAGACATGATAACCCCATTGCCCCTTAAGGCTTCAATGTGTATTTCCTAAAAGTAAAGACTCTGTCGTACATACCCACAGGAAATTAATATTGAATAATACTATCATCTAATCCATAGACCGACTAAAAATTTACGTATTGTCCCAATAGTGACCCAATAATATCATATAGGTCCAAGATCCAATCTAGGATCATGTGTTACATTTGGTTTTCATCTCTTTTAATCTCCTTCAATCCAGAACAGTTTCCCAGTCTTTCCTTATCTTTTACGACATTGACAGTTTTTAAAATTTACTCTGTAAAATGTTCCTCAATTTGAGTTTGTCTCATGTTTTCTCATGATTAGATTCAGATTATATATTTCTGGCAGGACTACTCCAGAAGCAGTGTTTGTGTGTTCTTCTCAGTGTATTATATCGGGAGGCACATGATATTTCTTTGTCCGCTAACTGTTCACTTTGATCACTTGGTTAAGATGGTATCTGCCTGGTTACTCTATTATAAAGGTAGCAACTATTATGTACTTATTTATTAATAAGCAATGAATGAGTATTTTGTGGAGAGATGCTTTGAGATGATGTAAATATCCTGCTCATCAAGTTTTCACCCATCAGTTTTGTCACCCACTGATGATTCACATTGAATCAATTATTACCATGACAGTTGCCAAATGGGGATTTTCGAATTCCATTATTCCCTCTATATTTATTATTCGTCATTCTCAGGTAGAGTTTTTCTTTTCCCCTCATTTATTTATATATTTATATATTTATTTATATAAATATGAACTCATGAACTTTTGTTTTGCTCAATGTGTTATTACCTGTTACTATTATTATTTGTTAGTTCCCTCATGCTGGCTCCTATATCCTTTTGACATGTCCCCATCATTCTTTGACCCCTTCCTTACTTTCTGGCACAATACAATGTTCTGGGCTCATCTGCCATTTCCCTGCCACAGCCCTGGAATCAGTTATTTCTTTAGAGTCCTGGTTCCTTTTAGGGGAGAATGTAATTTGGAAACCATGATCTTGGTGCTCATTGGTATTGGGGTGTCATTGCTTTTAGTTCTCAGCAGGCTAGGAAATATGTAGACAGGGAGTATATATACACACACACTCACATGTATAGACACATCCACCTCTATCTATCTATCTATCATCTGTCTGTATTAAAAAGCCATGCATTTGCATTGATACCTTCAATTCCAATCTGACACCACAAGCTTCATCCTTGCTTCTTTTACCTATTTGTAACTCCCTTCTCCCGCACTGAAAAACCTGGCTCCCATTGACCTCGATATATTTACTTAGTTGGTCAATTCTTCTAATCACACAGGCTGCCTCTTTGGTCCCAGCCCCAGGGACTATGCGAGCTCCACCAGCTGAATTCTTGGCCTTGACTGAGGGAAGTGGAAATTCTGTTACTCAGCGTAAAGTGTTTTCCCTACTTAAATTCAATTCCGAGTTTAAAACAGGCAAGTAAAAACCCAAAGAGAAGGTTCATATTCAATTGTTACCGCTAGTGATTGACTTGGCAAGTGATTATCTACTGGGCTTATTCTTATCATCAGAGACTGATGTAATGTAACACCCTATCGAAGACATTAAAGTCAGTCATTTTATTGCATAAGGGACAGATCTTCCCATTTTAGTGCAACCAATGTGCTTGATTAATGTAGGTAAAATCAGATTTTGTCGTCAGTTTACACTTCTCAGATTGCACTCATTTTTTAAAATCATAATTGATATTTTGGAATTCAGGAGTTCAATATACTTAAATCTTGTTCTGGATGGAAGTATTGTCTATTAGATATAGCCCTTGGAGTCTTAGTAGTTTGAATCATAACCTTGAGTTCGCTTAACCTTCTCAAACTTCTATGAGCATCCAAACTCCTGTGGTGCTGGTGAACAGTGCTGACCCCGGGGCCCACACCCAGAGATTCTGATTCAGTAGCTCTGGGGAATGTCTGCATTTTAATGAGGTCACCAGCACATTCAGGAGTAGGTGGCCCAGAGACCACACCTTGAAACACACTGGATTAGCATGTTTTTACTGAAGCCCAGGGGAGTTCTACCTTAGAAGCTGTGGTCAGTCGTTCCTGGTCATATGCAAGGTTGAATTGGTCATTAGGACCCATCAAAGCTTTCAAAATCAACAAGCACATCAGTGTGTTGAAACTTGGCTGCCAACTTCTGCAATTACAGGACAAATGTGTCAGTTTGCTCATCAACATTCATACGTCAAGGCTGTGCTAGTGTCTGAAATGGGTGGCATCAAAACTAGAACGCTGGCCCATCAGGCAGAGCTGCAGCAGGCTGCCCCCAGGATGCCAAGCTGATGGCCAGGCCTTCAGATCTTTGGGTTTGGCTGGCTGCTGTCCTTATTAATTAAGACTGAGAAGTGACCAGAGACAGACTGAGTGCATGTGCACCACAATCCCTGGTTAAAGTCTATTTCCTTTCTTCAGTTTTCCTCATGAAAGAAGGACAGATGACTGAAAAAAATATTCTCTTCAGGAGAAAGAAAGCAAACTATTAATCAACACTTATTTAATCACGTACGCTGAGTACTTTCACAAAGAGTGTTGCATATGTTCGTCATGAATCACCTGGTGGGTAAGTGAGTTTATCATCACAGTTCCACAGATGAGGAAAGGGAGAGGCAGGGTGTGAAGTTTGCATGTGATCACACAGCTAGTAAGAGGCCATGAAGAGTTTTAGTCCTTGGTCTTTTGTCTTTAAATCCAGTGTTCTGTGCAATAAACACTGTATTGACCACTCTTGTAGTGTTTTGACTTTGCTTTCCCTATGGGGATGCTATGCAGGAAAACAGAGACACGGTCATGGGTGAAAGTAAGCCTAACAATAGGACTCGTGTATATTGGGGCTTCCATACCACCAGACCTATTCTTTGAATCTTAAAACAGAATAGAGAAATAGTGATCAGTGATGCATGAGAATGTAATTTGTAAGACAACATCTCTGTGCTTAATTTACTCTGGGAAAAATTGATGGTGATCTGGTTGGTTTCTTTCACCTGAGGGTAGGGGTCTTTCCTGTACAGGCAGGTTGTCTTTTAGAACAAGGATGTACGTGGTGACAGGAGTATGGTGTTTTCCCCGTGTTCTGGGTGTGGGATCTTGTTGCTGCCCAGTTACTGGTTCTATTGATCCTTTACATGAGATACATATTTTGTTAAATGACTTTACCCTTCTTTTATAACCTATCAAATGTAATGCCAAATATTACCCAGAGTTTACCTGCACTATTGCCAGGTTTTGGTTATGCAAATTTAAAGCAAAGACCCTCTTCTGAAATGGAAATATTTCATAGAGTTTCTTTTCTTTGCATTTGAACAATAAAAACGACCATGTGGGTGATTTCACAAGAAGAAAGGACCGGTCTGCTCCCAAAGGATTACTGTAGTAGGACTCATCACTTCCACATCTAAACTCCTCCCACCTCCTCCGGCTTCTTCCCCTCAAGATTTCAGCCCAGGTGCCCATTATAGGACTCAAAGGCCCGCGGGTCCAAAGACTTCAATGGCAGCACTTGAGTTCACAACCCAGAAACTTGAACTGACCAATGTCTCTCAGCTTGTGAGAACCAGAACTGGAACTCAAGCCAGATCTCCCGACTTCAGGCGATTCCTCTTTCTTCAGAGCCTGGACAGTGGTCATGAATGTATGTGAATGTGGTGGGTGGGGGTGTTGGGAAGCTAGACAGCAGCCCCAGTTCTCTTCTAATAGTCTCCCCAGGGTTAATACTTAGTCCTTCTTTGGGACCAGCTCATGGTCCCTTTTCCTGGCACCCTGTAACTCAATTCATCTAGTGGTGCACTGGCACAGCAGCCCCCAAAACTCAGTGCTTTAGGTGGATACCTGTTGGTTCACAACCTCGGGAGCTTCCCAGGTGAGATCTGAAACTGACCCCATACAGAGGGTAAGGAGAGATCGAAGAAAGAGGCAGACCTCTCTAGATTGGTGGGTGGCAGCTTTAATAAGTAAGGGAACTTACTTATGAGGCTTGTCTTGGAGGCCATAAGATGAGTAGGTCTCTGCAGCTGCCTGCTAGAATCTGAAAAGTTTATACAGAAGCCTTAACTGGATTCAGTCGTGTATTCAGTCCAGACGGTCTCAACACCACCTTGCTCTCTCAAGACTGCCTGCTTGAAATGGCTGCCCTTCTAAGGACAAGGTAGGGAGTGAGAAGCCTTCAATTGCCTGGACCCAGCTCATGGATCAACTTGCAGTCAAGTCCTCTTGATGACCTCCTCCAATAATACCACATAAATATTACTAACAGCACAATACGAAACATTCACACCTATCATGATATCTAATCCATTACCACGTGCAGTTAACTTTACTTCCTAAATATCTCTCAGATAGATCCACTTTTCTCCATTTCCATTTCACCATTCTAGTGTAAGCCACCATTATCTCCATCAGGGCCACTGTAAGAATCTCCTGGATTGTCTCCCCTCTTTGTGTACTCTGATGCCCCCTTCGACACATTCTCCTCCCTGCATCCCAAGGTCAAGGCCTTCTCTCTTGGTTGTCCTGGAACAGCTCCCCCCTTTTGCCTACTTAACATCCACTCAACCTTCAGATCTCAGCACCGCAAGAGTCACATCTTAGGGAGGTTGTCTTTGCCTCCCAAGTTCTTGTATTCTTTGCTCTTAAAGAAATTTATTCTTTTACTTCATAGATTTATCTCCACTGATTATTGTACACTCATCTGTGTGCCTATTGGATTAATGGATGCCTCCCCTACTAGACTATAAAATCTGAGAGAAGGGGATCCATCCATGTCAGTCTCCCTCTCTTCCTTCCCTCATCTGTTTCTCTCTTCTTCCCTTCTTCTCCTGGACCTCACTTTTTTCCCATAAGAACTTTTATCTTCTCAACGAACAAAGGGTCTGAACTATTCCACACTGAAAGGAAAAATGGAAGTTATTCTCCTTTCAAGGGCAAGCTTCAGACCTGAGGTGGTCCAGTAAAGTCTGAGTTAAAGCAACACTGCCAGGGCCTCCTACAACCTTATAGGTTTCAATAAATTTCTTTTACTTATTTTGGTTCTTTTTTTTTCATTCTTCCACCGTTTTATTTATCAAACTTTTTAACAGAAAATTTCAACATTACGTGGAAGAAAATAGTATTATGAACGTCATGCACTATCACCTAGCTTTAACCATTAATAACATTTGGTCAGACTCATTTCCTCTTCCTCCTTCTACTTTCATTGTTGTTGTTCTTGGTGGTGTAATTTAAGGCAAATGCTGACATCATATCCTTTTACCCATAAATAGTTCAGTAACTAACTCTAACACACAAGGATTTCTAAAAACATAACCTCAATGCCATTATCATTCCTAACAAGAATAATTCTTTCATATAGCTTTAATAATACCTAATTCCTGGCCCATGCTCAAATCTTCCCCATTGCCTAAAAACTGTCTTATAATTGGTTGATTTAGGCTAGGATCAAATCGGTCCCCACACTGCATTGTTTCCTAAGTCTCTTTTGATCCATAACTGTTCCTCCTCCTTCCACTGTTTAAAATTCCATTTATTCCTTGGAGAAACTAGGTCATTTATCGCATACAGTTTCCTAGGTCTTGTAGATTTGGTTGATTGCTTCCTCGTCTGACTTGTTCTTTACTTGTTCTTTTATCCCCTGTATTTCCTGCAAACTGGTAGCTAGATCTCTAGACTTGATTAGATTCAGATGTACCCTCTTTGACAAGAATAACTCCGAGGTGGTGCTGTGTATTTCTTACTGCACCACATCAGGAGACACATCATGTCCCATCTTAGTGATGTTAAGATTGATCTGCTGATTAGACTGTTGAGAGACAGCTCTCCATGGAGCTCTTGCATTTCTCTATCTTTTGCATGAAGAGGCTCTAACTGCCGTTTGTCTGCATTATCTTTTCAAGGACGTTGTATGGTGAGCAGTCTTGGAAGAAAGAGATAGTATCTCCCACTGGAACAGAGGACAGGCAAGTTTAATGTACAGTATAAAATATTGGAATTCCCTAATCTTGAGTTTCCTTTCCTCTGGTGCAATCCCCTATGTGTAAGGCTCATCTGACCCTCTTTGTCTCGCTCTGTTAGAGTTGAGGATCAGCAAACCAGTGTGAAAGTAATGATACTCTGGCTGTTGCCTATTGCTGTAAGTAACAGATGGTCCTTGGTCTCTGTGTTAATCTGGGTTCTCCAGAGATATATATGTATTTCTGAATAGGGTGTATCTGAATCTAATCAAGTCTAGAGAGAGAGACAGAGATAGACAGAGAAAGAGAGAGAGAGGCGGGGGTGTAGGGATTGATTTACTGTGAGGAATTGGCTCACATGATTATGGAGGCTGGGAAGGCCAAGGTCTGCAGTCAGCAAGCTGGAGACCCAGGAGAACTGATGGTGTTAAGTTCCATTCCACATCCAAAGTCCTGAGACGCAGGAGAGCAGGTCGCGTAAGTTTCAGCTGAGTCCAAGACTGAAGGTAGGAGGAGACTGATGTCCCAGCTCGAAGACAGAATTCTTTTTTACTCAGCCTTTCATTCTTCATGCCTTTGACAGATTGATGAGGCCCACCTACACTGGGGAGGGCAGTCTACTTTACTCAGTCTACTGATTCGAATGTTATGTTAATATTATCCAGAAACACCCTCGCAGGCACACCCAGAAATAATGTTTAACCCACTATCTGGGCACCCCATGTTCCAATCAAGTTAACACATAAAATTAACCATCACTACCTTTCACCCAAAGTCTGTGTCTTCTTTCAGCTTCCCTGAGATGTGGCAGGTTAATTTGTTAGCTTGCAAGTACAGTCATGTGTCACATAACGATGGGAATACGTTCTGAGAAATGCATCATTGTTCAACTTCATCACTGTGCAATTTTGTTGTTGTGTGAACATCATAGAGTGTACTTATACAAACTTAAATGGTATAGCTTACTACACACCTAGGCTATATGGTACTAATCTTACAGGAACACTGTCATACACGTGGTCCATTGTTGATCAAAACGGCGTTTTTGCGGAGCATGACTGTAGAGTAAAATCTTAGACTCTTCACAGCTCTTAATTCATACTTAAATAAAAAAAATAAAAATATTGATCAGTGGGTTCAGGTGGTGTCAGCCTGATCTCTTTATTACAAAACTCTCATCAGCTTTTCCTCTAAAGATTTAGTATCCATTGATGTTTACTGCTTAAATCCATTATTTTACTAGGAGTTGCAACATGGTGTCACTCTAATTTTGCCATTCTGTTTTTTTTATTGAGTTCATAAAAGTTTACATCAATGTGAGATTTCAGTTGTACATTATTTCTTGACTGTCACCACATAAGTGTGCCCTTTCACCTCCTATGCCCTCCCCTCCCCTTCCCCTGGTAACCACTGAACTGTTTTCTCTGTCCCAGTACTTGTTTATACTCCACATACGAATGAAATCATCTGGTGTTTGTCTTTCTCAGACTGGCTTATTTCGCTTAGCATAATACCCTCTAGGTCCTTCCGTGTTATTGCAAATGGGATGAATTTGTCTTTTTTTCTGGCTGAGCAGTATTCCGTTGTATATATATATATACCACATCTTTATCCAAACATTGGTTGATGGGCACTTGGGTTGCTTCCATGTCTTGGCTATTGTGAATAGGGCTGCAATGAACATAGGGGTGCATATGTTACTTTGGATTGCTAATTTCAAGTTGTATGGGTAGATACCCCGTAGTGGGATAGCTGGGTCATATGGTAATTCTATTTTTAGTTTTTTGAGGAATCTCCATACTGTTTTCCATAGTGGTTGCACCAGTTTGCATTCCCACCAGCAGTGTGTGAGGGTTCCCTTCTCTCCACATTCTCTCCAACATTTGTTATTTTTAGTCTTAGTGATTATAGCCATTTTAACAGGTCTAAGGTGGTAGCTTAGTGTAGCTTTGATTTGCATTTCCCTGATGATTAGTGATATTGAACATCTTTTCATGTGTTTATTGGCCATCTGTATATCTTCTTTGGAAAAATGTCTGTTCATCTCCTCTGCCCACTTTTTGATCGAGTTGTTCGCTTTCTTATTGTTCAGTTGTGTGAGTTCCTTATATATTATGGAGATTAACCCCCTGTCAGATATATGATTTGCAAATATTTTCTCCCAATTAGTGGGTTGTCTCCTTGTTTTGATCCTAGTTTCTTTTGTGTTGCAGAACTCTTTAGTCTGATGAAGTCCCACTTGTTTATTTTTTCTTTTGTTTCCCTTGTCTGAAAGGACATGGTATTCGAAAAGATTCTTTTTAGTTCCATGTCAGAGTGTACTACCCATATTATCTTCCAGGAGTTTTATAGTTTCAGGATGTATCTTCAAGTCTTTGATCCATTTTGAGTTTATTTTTGTGCATGGTGTAAGATAATGATCTACCTTCATTCTTTTGCATGTGGCTGTCCAGTTTTCCCAGCACCATGTATTGAAGAGACTATCTGCCATTCTGTTTTATTTATTAGTAGGAATGTGTCTATAAAGAAGAATTTTCTTTCACCAACTATTTGATTATGCTAAAATTCAATTTGTATGGGAAAAGCAGGATTAATTGCTAGTTCTTTCCTGTTATTTACTAATTTTAAGAGTAATGAGTTGGTGTGGTAGAAATCTCCAAGGTGATCAGTATAGTCATGTTTTAAGTGTTATCATGAACTAACGGATTTTTATAAATTTCATATTTTAATCCATTGCAGTTATTTTTTTATGCTCAAATTGGCCAGTTGGAACCCCTTCAGATGGTGACTGTAACCTTTTAAATAAGGTATCAATAGTATTTGACAACTTCCTTGCTTTCTTGCACAAGGAAGCGGTCCAGGATCATCTTGCACGTTCCTGCTGCTTACTGGAATCAGTCATTTTTCCAAACAGCCCTGATTCCTTTTAGTAGGAAATGGTCTTTAGAGAATGCAATTTGGATGGGTGGTGCTCATGGCTACTGGATTGTTGTGGCTTCCAGGCCTTTTTAGTAGCTAGAGCTAGAACATATATTTTTTTAAAGAAAAAATATCATGCGTTTATATTGAAATTTCCCAACTCAAATTTTAGAGGATAGAGTTTTACTGAATTTCTTTGATTTTACATTTATCCGTCTTTTCTTTTATGCTGAAAATCATGGTTCATAATTATCTATTTGTTTTATTCTACAACATGTATATGATTGTTTCAAATGTTACTACTATCAGTAAGATAACCGAGACAGTTTGCTTTCTTCATGGTTCTTTTAATCTTTAGGCTTTCGTCCTTTATCCCGTTCAAGACCTGGAGTCAAAGTGCTGTGCTTAATAGTTACTTGAAATAATCATTCTCTGTGTGGTTATGCCACCAATTTTATACACAAACCATTTGTTTTCAATATTTAGAGATTGCTTTTTTATCTTTGATTTAATTTTATTTTTAATTATGTAAAAGGTTTATATAATTCCAAATTCTCCACCTAATTATATTAAGCTGCATAGAAACTTGAAGCAGTCTTTTCATACCACATGTTCATTCATTCATTCAGCAGGTATTTGTGAAGAACCTGTGGTAGGCTAGCGCTGGGCCTATGGTATGAACAAACCAGACAGAAGTCTTCACCTTCATGGAGCTTGCATTTTAGTGTGATGTTTGGAGAAACAACCATCTTGACAGTCTCTGCAGCTCTCCCTTCCGTCTTCTCCTCCACGCCCCTTCGTTTCTCTTCTCTTCTCCAGGGCTCTGTGTGAAGCAGAAGTTACAATTGGTCGTGGGTGGTTAAGGAAAAGGAAAACTTCCTCAGTTCCTTTTCCTAATTTCTCTATATCCACATTATATTAGTCAAGTTACTTAATATTTCTGAGGCTAAGTTTACACATATGAAAAATAGGGGAAAAATTTAAAAGTGGAAAAAATAATGATCACGTCATAGGGTTTGGAGGATTAAATGACATAGGTATGTCATTTATATGTCCATATTTATATGTATACATATAATATATAATATTTTATATAATATATGAAGATTCAAGAGGATGGGGTAACAGAGCCCTCTCTCAAGGGAGAAAGTAACAAAGAATTTGTAGCCATACTAGGAAATAAGTATATATATAAATTTATGTATAAGTAAATATATAAATATAAATAAATTTATAATATAAAATATATGTATATATTTATTTCTCACTGTGGCTACAAATTCCTTGTTACTCTCTGCATTGAGAGATGAGTCTGTTTCCCCATCCTCTTGAATCTGAGTTAGGTCTCTGACTGTTTTGACCAACTGATATGGCAAAAGTGACACTGCGCCAGTTTCAAGTCCAGTTTTCAAAAGGACTGGCAGTTTCCATTTCCTTCTTGGGATCAGTTGCCATGCTGTAAGGAAGCCCGGGCAGCGACATGGAGAGACTCCTGTTGAAGAGAACTGAAGCCCCGGGCTGACAGTCCCCAGTTGAAAGCCTAGAACAGTCTGTCAGGCATGTGAGTGAGCCATCTTGGAAGTGGATTCTCCAGTGTCAGAAGTGCTCCAGCCGATGTCATATGGCACAGAGACAAGCTGTCGTACCAAGCCCTGCCTAAATTGCAAAATTTGAGCAAATAAATGATTATTTGAAGCCACTAAATTTTGGAGTGGCTTGTTATGCAGCAATAGAGAAGCAACGCAGTAGGTATTGATTGAGAAGTAATTCTATTCTGGAATATACTTATGTATTTACAAAGCTTAAATTAACCTTAACAAATTAATAGTGAGTTTCTGCTCAGGGTTTGATGTAGCGACATCTCATCAAGGATTTCTGTTAATGTGTTGACCACTTAGATTAAGAAACTGTGGCAGAGACTGTCACCCACGATTCAAAGATTTCTGGCTCTGGCAATGCTTTTTCTTGTCTGTATCTGCTACAATCTCCCTATTCCTTGTCTTTGAATCTTCATGTTGTTTTGCTAATGATCAATATTATTATTATTATAATCATACCCCTTCACAAGTCATCGTTCTTATAGGCTAATCCTTATAAACCAGTTTTCATTTATCAAAATAACTTTCAGCACATTTGTATCTGTGCTAATATGTTTTAAGGCAGCTCTCCAGTGAATTATCACCCTAGAACCAGACAACCACAAGGGATTGCAAAAATCCTCTGGTCCAGCGTCCCCCAGCACCTAGACAGATGGACAGATATCTTATTTTCCAATGTCTACAGAGAAGATCCTAGCCTGCAGGGAAAAGGAAAGAGACGCAGAGTAGCCCAACAGATTCTGAAGACGAAATAGCAATGGGGAAGATTAAAAGTGGGAGTGGGGAAGGAAGAATAAGTCACGGGACAGACTCCGTCCTCAGGGTTCGGTGGGCGATGCATCCTGTCCTGATGCCTTCACTGATCTGCAGGGAGCACTGCGTAATAACTGGGGTGGCTTACCGAGCCTGCTCTAAGAGCTCCCGGACTGCTCGTAATTAGCTAGTATTTCAAAGCCTTGGTATGTGCTTTATAGCCTATTTTTAGGACCACCTCTGAAACACTGTCAGGAAAGAAGCCATAAGCTAGATAACAGGAACTTTGAAAAGAATAATGGAAAAAACTGAAGTCAGCTCAGAACAAGACAAGGTCAGGGCCAGATCCCCTGACCTGTTTTCCAGGAAAGGCTAATAAGGAATGCCTGGCATCTGGAACCCCCGGGAGGAAAGCAGGCACGGAAGAAATGCTGGAGTGGGCGAGAGGACTGGAAGCAGAGATTTTAGGAAAAAATCTTCACTGTTCCCAACTTTCTGTGATTAACTTTACCTTTTTTTTTTTAAACTAAGGAGTACGTGTAATGAGAATGGCCAGCAGAGGGCCTTCAGATGCCCATGAGCACATTTAATGTTTGAGTGGGATCTTCCAGCTTTGGTTCTCTTCCCTATATGGGAAGTATTTTGCTGGGAAATAGTTTCAAAAGTCTACCGGCCTCAATGTCCATCGCTGGCGTGGCTGGCTGTTAGCAATCTCCATTTCATGGAGAACAAGGCACTTCAGCAAAAGGTCAGTAGGTGGCGAACTTCTACAACCCTTAGACTGAAGAAGGTCTATGATGGGTAGATCCCATTGTAGAGAAATACTGGGTTTCTCGATTCTTCTTTGGGAGGATGGGTAGTGGTTGGCTTGTGTGTGTGTGTTATGTTGTAAAATACACTGCATGAAAAATGTCTCTTTTCAAATAGTTATGAAGACATTTACCGGTTAAACTAAATCAGTATGTATAAAAATTAGTTGGTCAACCAGTCTCTCCTGAAGATCACCTATGAGTGCTGTGGTTATCTCATCCCCTGAGGGGGAAAGCGTGGAATGAAAGCTCCCAAATTCCCCTGCAATTCCAGTAATCCATAGCTGGAGATGCTCCACCCTGATCCTAAGTCTTAGCGCCTCAATAAGCCTCCCAAAGTCTTATGAACTGGAAGTAGATGTAGAGAGTCCCCACCTTTATGTGGTGGGATGAAGCTTGGATTATATTTTGGGAGGCTTTTTTTGGGGAGGAGGAATTTTTAAGGGTAACAGGAACATTTGAGTAAATCCATTGGGATACAAAAAATAGGACATTGTAAAATTGCCTTCTGTTTCTTTACTGAAAACCTGGATTCAAGGTTAACGTCTTTTTTCACTCCCAGAATCCCCAAATTTAGAGTTTATGCTGATAAATTCTGGGGAAAATCTATTTCTTCACCCATTCTCTTAGAGAGGCAATTCATTGTTTCTAGAACTATCAGGCACCTCCACCGTCTCCTCTCAAGCTCCTCCATCACCGAGCTGATGTTCTGGGACAGCACCACGCCATTGCTACACTTTACACACGTGGTGTTTCAGGGAGGCAGCCAGTCCCTACGCATCCATTTCTAGTAGACATCTGCTGCTTTTATTCAGTGTCCTTGAAGCCTTTCTTTGGGGAACTGCCCATCCCAGTTCCATGTGACTCTGGGAGGCTCTCAATCACCTGGACCTACCTTCCCAAAGGGTGGGGACGTGACTCAGCAGGACCATCAGATTCTTTTTCAGGATTTGGTTTTCATGCTGGGGGTGGCATGCAATACGATCTATTATTTCTGTCCTTGCTAAACTGGAAGGATATATAACTGGCTGCTGATGGTGATGATGCCTGTTATATGCTCTGAAGTCTACTTTGTCTAATATTAATATGGCCACACCAGGTTTCTTTTGATTAATGTTTACATGGTATACCTTGTTCATCTTTTTACTTTTAACCTATTTGAGTCTTTATATAAGTTTGTTTCTTGTGCATAGCTCTTAGATTATTTTTTATTATTTGATTTTATCTCCTCTTATTGGCTTATTAGCTATTCCTCCTTTTGTGTGTGTGTGGTTGCTATCGGGTTTATAGTATACTTCTTTAGCATATCACAATCCACCTTCAAGTAATATTATACTGCTCACATATAGTGTAAAAACCTTATTACAGAATACTTCCATTTCTTCCTTCCTGGCTTTTATGCTCTTGTTATCAATAAATACATTTTACTTCTGTATAAACATATTATAAACTCCACAATGCATTGTTATTATTTTTCATTAAACAGTCAATTAACTTATATAGAGATTTCAAAAATAAGAAAAAAAGTATTTTATATTTACCCACATATATTTACCATTTCTAGTACTCGTCCTTCCTTTGGGTAGATCCATAGTTCTTTCTGATAACATTTTTCTTCTGCCTAAAGAACTTCCTATGACATTTTTTTCAAATGCTGATCAGCTGATAATGAATTCTTTCAGCCTTTGAATGTCTAAAATAATCTTCACTTTGCCTTCATTTAGGAAATATATTTCCTCTGGATATAAAATTCTAGGTTGACAGGTTTTTTTCCTTTTAGTACTTTAAAGTTATCATCTTCTGGCTTGCATTGTTTTTGGTGAAAGTCTACTGCCATCTTTGTTCCTCTGCATGTCGTATCTTTTTTCTAAGGGAGGGGAATTATTAGATCCATCTGTCATGGTTTACCCTTTTCTTCCACATTCTTGGAGATTTCCTTGCACAAATTTTTTCAGCTTACTAAATTATTCTTCAGTGTCAGTTATGCAATTCAGCTCATTTATTGAGGTTTCTATTTTTTAAATTGCATTTTAGATTTTCAAGATCTTGAATTGTGTCTTTTTCATCTATTGAATTTATAAACACTTGTTTTTGTTTCACTGCTATGTCAGCATCTTTTATCTCTGTGAAATTACTAAATATATTTATTTTAAAGTCTTTCACTTTTGTAATGCTGCATTGAATGTCTTTGTATTCAAATAATTTTTACATACTCATTTCTTTAGGAATTTGTCCTATAAATAGAATACTGGGTCAAAGAGAATAAATAATTTTGAAGACTTTCTTGAAATCTTTTAGTTTGCTTCCTGGAAAAGCAAAATCACTTCCACTATCATCCATGTATTCATTAATTCAAAATATTAGTAATTGAGTATGCATGTTGGCATCTGGCATGAATATCTGTTTTGCTGCACCTTGCAATGGTTCAAACTATACTGAAATATATAAATTGCACTGGACCATCTCCTCCTCCTCCAGAGCATACACTGTTCTCCTCTACGTCCCCTTGAATACCTTTTGACATTTGGTGTCCCCTTCCTTTCGGGCCATATGCTTTCACTTCCAATGGCCTGCACCTGAGACTCTTCTTCAGGAAACTGCCCTTGGGCTCCTGGAGCTGCTTGCCACCGTGAACAGAGGGCTGGAAGTGCCAGGCAGTCACTCTCCCCCAGGGCATCCCTAGCCAGTGACTGGAGCTTGCGGGAGTATGAATACCCAGCTCCCTGCATCAGTCTCAACAACTCTGAGATGTAAATTACACTCCAGAGTCCCCTGTGAGATAAGTGGCCCTTTTCAGAATTTTGCCTGAAATTGCACCTTTACTTGGGTTCTTTCCCTTCCTTGTCTTGCATCCCCCAACCCCCTATTAATTTCTCCCAGGAGCTCTTCTCTAATAAATCACTTGCACTCAAATCATCTCAGTTCTGGGGAAATTGACCTAAGATACACTCCATCTCACCCTACTATAAACACTGTTAATTTGGAGTGTTTTGTCTCATACTTTTTCTCTGGCTTCTACAACATGTATACACATGAAAAAAGTGTTACACCTTATACATATCATCTGTAACTGGCCTTTACTTATTTAGTAATATATCATGAACATCTCCTCAAATAAAAAAACCAATTCTCTGTGTAAAAAATGTTAGATCAACTTTATTGAGGTTCCGTACTATGGATATACTCTAATTTTTCAATTATCACTATAGATTGACATTAATATTATTTCAAATTTTGTGCTATTCAATCCTAAATTTAAAAAGTCAGGCTCTTGAGAGAGAAGATGACTTTTGCATTGAAGAAAGTTCTCTTTAGGTGTCAAGAGCCAGAGCTGGAAAGTCTGAGAACATGGAGAACATAATGTTTATGTTCTGGACTTGGGGTGAGAGGCTGTAAGATGACAATTTGGTAACAGGTTTCCTACCATTCAGGGAAGAAATAAAACTCCTTCTTGGATTGGAGGCAAGTATTTTGGAAGAAACTGAGAGAAGAAAGCAAGAGAGCTTAGAAGCGCATGTGTGGCCTTCTTCCTGGCCTCTGCTTTGGTGTGAAAGCACAAGAGGAGGATTCATGTTGACTCCAGGCAGATTCTCGCTCAGTAAGTCCTGTTCAGAAGACCGTGTTCGAGCCATTCTGATTGGCTGCTGCCAGTGCGCTGAGTATAGCTCAACATTTTGACTATCATTCTTGCCCTCAGGAAGATTTGTTGATCTAAAAGCAGAAAAGCTATGTCTTTGTCTGTGGAGCGGACAGAAACATATATTTTTGGAGGGTCCTCTTTAAGAAAAAGAATAAAAATGTGAATATAAAATTAGGTATGGAAGTGAATATTGAGAATGAGAAAAGAAATTAAAACAAATCATAAACTTTTGAAAGTTGAAAAATACCACAAATATCCCGGAAGTCAGAAAAACAATATAATATTTTAATGAATTAACTGCCTGACATACCACAGACTAGCTCTGGCTAGTATATTTAAAACCTTGTTTCTTCTCTACTAGTCACATACTTCCAGTGCAGGCACTGGGGGATATGTCCACATTGCAACATGACCTCTGGCCCCACAGCTCTGTGTGGATCAGCGTGGATCAGCACAGCAGGCAGTTGGAAGCCATCCCTTCATCACAATGATTAGCAATAACTCAACTAAACATGGAAATGAGTGTGAATCATATAAACATACCCCACTAAACCTCAACTAAGTACATCCCCAGCTCAACTTCCCTTAGCCAGATCCTCAGAATGGCTGGTAACTTCCAATGCCACCTGATCAGAAGCGAAGAATGACAGAAGGGACACTGGAGTGAAAAAAGATGGCAGCCTTTATCAATTAAAGTTACTTTTGCACTTTTTACAAAAATATAACCAAGTTGCAGCAGGCTGTTGGTGCCCCCATGCATATCTTCTCAGGCCTTCATTTGGCCTGGCTTTTGTCAGGAAATATATCTTTGGGCCTGAGAACTTTCCTTGGCAGATGGAATCTGAGGACACAGGGCATTTGGGAAGTGGCAGAGAATTAAGACACCTCCCGCCATACTCCGGGAGTCCTCCACCATGACTGAGTAGAGGTGGTGTAGAAATACCCCAGGACACTTCTCTCTCAGATGAGATCACTCTGAAGCACACAATTCTCCAACAAGATTAAGCTCCTACTATCCAGGGTAGACACTGTTGATTATGCCCCGGGAATGACTGCCTCCCCAGTTTCACTTCCCTGCCTTCCTACTGGTATTTCCTGGGATCCTCTACTAGATCAACCACTTGCGCTCAATCCTTGTCTGCTCCTAGGGGAGCAATATGGAGACTCATGTAAATGAATTGCCAGGGCCCCTCCTAGGGCAGGGGACTGTGAGTGACAGGCCCAGAAGCTTAAGCTTGATGAGCTTCAGGGTCTATTGCCTTTGCCTGTCTGCTACTCCAGCAGAGGATGGCTTGCAACCTGCCTTGTAGCAACATCTGGGGGCTGTAGCTGAATAACAATGGCAACAAGACGTGTTTCGGTAGAGCGGGCCTGAGATAGCTGCACCCCCAAGCCTTGACTCCTGCAGGTCATGGAGAGAATATCTGCAAAGTTTCCAAGGCTTCCAAGCAGGGAGCTGAGAACTGAGACCCAAGGGGACTCCTTCACGCAGTGTGTGAGATGGAGAGCCTATGCCAGGGACTGCATAGTAGATATAGTTGATTCTGGGAGGATAAATAGCACCCTCCAAGCTGAGGTGGGGCCCAAGTCAGCAGAAGAAAACCACTGAGCTTCCTCACAAGCAATCATTGTACAAAGCCAGTGCCGAGAATATGGCGGAAGTAACATCAGCCAGGGAGGCTGGGGTGCATGTTAAGAAGAGGGAGTCAATGCCCAAGGTGATCAAGATCAATATCTTTCGGTTGTGGCCAGAGAGGACAAAGGACAGCACTGATGAGGTATTGCCCACGCCCCATAAAGACAGGGCCATAAGCAAGGCCTGTACTTCCCCCAAACATGGACTCTTGCTGGGGAGAGAAAAAGAGAGGGAGGGAGAATCTTAAGAGTTTGCATTTTAAGCCAGAAGCCACTAAAGTACCTTGAACTGGCAAGAGGACAGTTTCAACCAGTAATGAAAATGGGAGCTTGAGAGCTAGAGTTACAGAGAAAGAAAGGACATTCCAACAAGTGCGCCCTGAAACATTCCTCTCAAGATTAGTGAACCCACTCTTTATCCTTGAACATTTGTCTTTGCACACGTCTGTGTTTATTTTTGTTGGAAAAATTCCAAGAAATGGTTTGCAAAAGCTGTTGATTTAAAAATGTATCTATTTTATCCAAATACCTATTTAATTCGATCATTAATTCTAGAAGTTTTTCGGTTGATTCCTTTCGGTGGTCTAGGCACGTAATCACATCACCTGTGCCTCATGGTAAACTCGTTTTCACAGTTCTATAGCTACATACTTCTGGCTTTGTTCTACGTCTTGTTGAACAAACCAGACTTCTAGAGCCACAAAAATTTCTTATTTTATTCCTAATTTCAATGGGAATATCACTGCTAGTTAACGACCATGTACTGAGCAGGCTCTATGTGTCAGGCACCATGCTAAGCACTCTACACGTGTGACCTTATTTCACTGTCACCACAACACTGTGAGGCAGCCACCGTCAACATCTCCATTTTACAATAAGGAAGCTGCGGCCAAGAGGTTCGATAACTTACTAAGACAGGAAGTGGCAGAGCCAGGATGTGAACCGTGACACTACAGCCTGTTGGTCTTACCTCCAGACAGGTGTGCTGGTAAATGTTTAATGTCCAATTTTCTGAGAAAAAGGCCCTGATTTGTAACATTTGCCAATTTTTATTGTGTAAATACCCCCATCATGACTGACATGGTGTCACTAGATATAGATTGGGGAAGAGATCCTCGTAATTCCGGAACTGGCCGCTCCCATCAATTCCAGCACTGTACCGTTATACCCTAAAGCCAGGAGGGGGTGTTACTTAAGACAGCGACTAGCTGAGATTCTTTGGTTTTAAGAAACAGAAATCAGCTGGTGCTGGCCCAAGCAGAAGGTGGAATTTATAAGGATACGGTCTCAGAACGAAGGGCAGGAGGGTCTTAGAAGGGCTGGGAATGAAGAACGGATGTGTTGCAGGGCCTCACAGGGTCTCTTCTCTCTTCTTCTCTGTTTACTGCAGGTCAGTGCTCTTGCATCTCCTGTCCACGGGACAGAACACTACTACCCATCGCTGCTCCTGAACTCGCTTGCTGAGGTTCCTGCCGCCAGTAGAGACGGCAGTCCTCTCTGCCTGGCTCAGCTGGGTCAAGGGTCAGCCCCAGGTCCACCAGCTATCGCCATGCGCCTCTGTTCATGATCATATTGGACCAGCCCCTCTGTCTGTGAAATTCTGTTACGCTTGGGACCCATCGTCGTCGTGCTGGGGTCCTCTGGGCTCCTCCCCATCCAGGTCCTGCCAGCCTCTCTGATGTCAGCCCCATCAGTCTCCCCGTGCTCACTCTGCCATTCTGGTCTGCTGGTTGGCCCTAGAGTATGACGAGCTCATCTCACCTCAGAGCCTTCGTACTTGCTCTTCCAATGTCTGGAAAACTTTTTTCACAGCTCCGCTCACAGCTCCTCTCACAGCTCACACGCTTCCTTTATGCAGAGTCCTTCCATGAGCATCCTGCCTGAAACAGTGCAGTCCCTCCCTGCCTGTCATCTTGCCTGCTTTATTTCTCTTCGTCATGCCTGATAGTACCTGAAATCGTATCACTTATTCAACCGTTTGCTCATGGTCTCCCCACCGGCATGTAACCATGGCTGTGGGGACTTTGTCTTATTATGGCTGTATTTTCACACCTGGAACAGCGCTCGGCATGTAGTAGTAAATACTCAGAACCTGTCTGTTGAATGCTTGATTGAATGAATGAATGAGTGAGTGGCAGACTTATCGTGAAGTATATATTTAAAAGTAAACCTTAACTGTTGACCTTGTTTTCAATTTTCTTTACTCTGTACTTGAATAAAATAGCATTTCTTTAAAAATGAGATGTAACTCGGGTTTTTAATGGTGTGACCTTCCCTAATCTACCCCTCAGTGCACTTTCTCCCAACCCCCTCTACAGTATTCTAAACCAGTGAGGTTTTGCAGTAAAATGTGGAAACAGACTTTTGCTGTTTGTTCAAGGTAGGAAATAGTTGGTATTAATTAGATTTGGTGACCATATGCTTTCCTGGTAAGAAAGGGAGCGGCGTGAAGAGCTGATGTTTTGTTTTGTTTTTACAGACTCTGTGTAAGCAGAAAACATTGTCTATTTGTTTACAAGACTATTTCACAGATGACTCCTGCAAGAGTCGTCTTTAGTTAAATCCTGGTAAAGTAACTCACAGTTATCAAGCTAGATAGAAGAGGAAGAATGACTCTGCCTGAGAAAAGCATGCCCAAAAGATATGCCCCCCACAAAAGACATTTCTCTTTCTCATGAAAAATTCGGAGCAAGAAGGAAAATATTATTTTCACAAGAGAAAGCATGCATTTGGCCAGAAACAAGGTTTTTTCTTTCCAAAGCCGAGGAGATTTTCAGTTGAAGAAAATTGACAACTTTGCCTGCAGGCTGAATTTTGTAGTTCTCACCAGCACCTGCTGTGTTTACTGATGGCTTCACGTTCCCCCAAGAGTCAAGATTAACTCAAGGATGGGTGTTCTCAGACATTTACCAGCAAAACGAACATTCTCTTTCTGTTTGTGGTGCTCCAGGCCTCATGTTCTTACCTTTGAAAAATTACCCCCAAAGTTGCTGCTTTCAAAGAGAGCGGTTGATCTATCTATCCGGTAGAGTTCACACTGCTGAAGCGGTGGTCTCACCCTTAGCTGCGCGTTAGATTCACCTGGAACTTAAGGAGAAAACACCAGCCCGGTGCCAGGACTCTACCGCGACCCAGCTGCATCCAAGGTGGACCCCGTAAGTCCTAACTGTTACTAGTTTTTGATCATCTGCCAGGTGATTGATTGCAAACGGTGGCCAGCCTTGAGACCCACACCCCCGGCCCCAGGCGCAGGTGCAGCTGAGGTCCATCCCGGATGGGGCGGCGGGGGCTGCTCACCGACCCTGCTCCCAGGCAGCACTGTGAAGATGGTTGAGTCTGTCTGTCCTCTCTTACCTGCCTTTCCCTACCCCTCTCCCCATTCCTGGGAAACATCCCCTCCTGACATTTCGCAGGTGTTCTTATCTCCCCTGTGCCCATAGCTAAGCTATCAGGCTCCAAGGAAATTCTTCCTTGTTAAAAAATAACCCCACTGGGGCTGGCCACACGGCCGAGTGGTTAAGTTCGCGAGCTCCGCTGCAGGCAGCCCAGTGTTTCGTTGGTTCGAATCCTGGGCGCGGACATGGCACGGCTCATCAGACCACGCTGAGGCAGCGTCCCACATGCCACAACCAGAAGGACCCACAACGAAGAATATACGACTATGTACCGGGGGGCTTTGGAGAGAAAAAGGAAAAAAATAAAATCTTAAAAAAAAAAAATAACCCCACAAAGCTCTCGCCCTTTGCGGTGTAGCATTTTCTCTCCAAAAAACCAAAAAATGAAAACAAAAACAATAAGAACAACAAGAAACCCACCACATAATAGGAAAAAACTGTGGAATGCCACATAACACAGTTGGGGGGGGTGGAGGTGAAATTAGGGAGAGGAGGGAAGCGGCCCCTGGTAAGCAGCGGTCTGCTCCAAAGGGCGGCTAAGGAACTCTGGCAAGTTATTTAACCTCTCTGTGCCTGAGTTTTCTTATCTGTAAAATGGGGTGGTATTAATACTGACCCACAAAGTTGTTGTGAGGATTAACTATGTAAAGCATTTGAAGTGTGCCTGATACACAATAAGTAGTCTATGCACATTAGCGGTTATTGCTGTCTCCATTATTGTTAATATTACTTCACAATCTTGAATTTATACTTGAGTGAGGGAGAGTTCCATATGGAGTAGGCAAATAAACTCAAACAGAGAAGTCATTGTGATAGATTTTCTTTTGCGGCTGACACACTGATAGAGTTTCAAAAAATATTTTGAGCTATGGTGTACTCATTGGCATACAGGTGTGTCTAGCTCATGCATCCCAAGGCAATGTCTAATTTATGCCATCCAATTAGATGGATAAATTCTAAGAACTTTTGAAAAAACTTGCCTTTCTTTACTGTATAATAAACCTCGTACATCTAAGATTTGGGAGATGATGGAAATGAGAGCGAGCAGCTGCACGGCTGGAGAGAAACACGCGCCCTCTAATTCGCTAGTTCACTCAACGCATAAATTAATGAATTCAACAAATATTTAATAGTAAACTCTGGGCCAGATGTAGTGCCAGGAAGCAGGGACACCACAGGGAGCAGACGTAGTCCGTGCCCTCATGTAGCTCACAGGCCCCTGAGCGTCTAGAATGAGGCGTCGTCCAATTTCAAGCCATACACCAGAGTGATGAAGACTTGCTTAGGCCCTGCTGTCTTCAGCATTGGGAGCCGACTGTCTACTTTGGTTTGAACCTTCTGGATAAACCATAATATGTGAGGACATTATGAATAGGTCAGACTCATTTCTCCTCTCAAGGATCTTATTTTTTCAGGAAGGCTGACTGGTCAAACAATTTCTGTGTTCCTTTGCAGGAAATATGCTTTTGGCCTACCACATGAAAAGTAAGAATACTTCTCACAAAGAACTGGGAGTAGAAGTACCCCCGGTAACTTAATGGCCTTCCATTCGTGGGAGAAATGCGCATGTCCATCCCCTGACACAGCTGTCCTTCTGTCTTCTTAGTGACTGATCTGAATGCACAGAATGTCAAATTCAGGGTGGGGGCGGGCTATTTTTTTCTTTTTTGGAATTTCCTAGAGAAAGCTTAAAAGGGCATTTTTGTTTGGCTTTGTTTTAAAGTTTCACTAAATCCTTAGAAGCTTCTGGATGGCTTAAGTGTTTTTAGATTATGCTAAAAGTACAGCCTAATTTTACACAAAAGCTCTTAAAATTGCCTAAAAATCTGATTTTTGTAAATGGAGTAACTTTTGGATTGAGCATAAAGTTCCCTTCAGTTTTGAAAAGACCTAAGATCTACCTCATAATCTAAGAGATCATTTAATTTTGAGCTTTAATTCACAACAACCGTTATTTCACACCTGCCATTGTTCCACCTCTTTTCCTGTCGCCTGCTGTGAGGTGATAAGCTGCTGACTCCCAAGAAAGTGACCTGTGTGAGCTTAGTCTCTGATATGGCATTACTGTGACTTTTCTTTAAAAACTCATTTTTTTTTTTTTTTTGGAGGAAGATTAGCCCTCAGTTGGCTACTGCCAGTCCTCCTCTCTTTGCTGAGGAAGCCTGGCTCTGAGCTAACATCCGCGCCCATCTTCCTCTAGTTTATACGTGGGACGCCTACCACAGCTTGGCTGCCAAGCAGTGCCATGTCCGCACCCTGGATCCGAACCAGCCAACCCCGGGCTGCCGAGAAGCGGAACGTGCGAACTTAACCGCTGCGCCACCGGGGCCGGCCCCATTTAAAAACTCATTTTTATTTGTATCAAATCTACTCTCTCATCTATTAGTTTTATAAGATCTAATTTGCTTTTTTTTTGGGTGGCAAGTCTCCAAGATGGGCGCCAGTGGACCATGCTTTGGAATTCACGCTGTTTTCGCTGACTGCTATCCGGCCTGTGGCTTGCTCTGACCAATAGAACGTGGTGGGAATGACGCAGAACCCCTTCCTTGACTAGCCTTTAAGGGGAGGGCGGCTTCTGCTCTCTCTTCTTGGAATGTTTGCTTTTGGGAGCCCTGGGCTGATATAAAAGAAAATTCACTCCCCTGCTGGAGATAGCACTTGGGGAAACCATGTGAAGGGGCTCTGAGGCCATATGGAGAAGGGCAAGTTCCAGCTGCTCAGTGTCCTTGAGTTTCCAGATGACTCCAGCCCTAGCTGCCATTGGACTTCATCTACATGAAAGACTTCAAGACCCCAGCAAAGAACCACCCACCTGAGCCCAGCAACCCACAGAAAAGGGGGACAATAAGTGGCTGTTATTTAAGCCCCTAAGTTTTGAGGCAGTTATGCAGCATAATTAACAATATATGTCACATCTGTAAATTGTAAGACTCCAAATGAAAAGAAAGTGAACTGGTTTCCTCAGAACAATTCATATACTAACTTGGAGAATTTTCACAGGAAAGCAAGCTTGCCATGCGCTCAGTGTCTAGGTGAGTGAACAGCATTCTTATTCTCGATCGAAAAACTCGTCAAAAAGTGGGATTCTCTCTGTCCTGGTCCTCACCAGCACTCTCGGTTTCTTCTCAACTTTCCCCACCTCGTCTGAGTCAGAGCTGGAGCTGTCCCAGAGCAGCTGTCCCCGGGCCTCTTGTTCACGGAGCCATGTTTCCATTTTGCCAATTTTCCGGGGACAACAGTCATTCCTTGCTTGATGTTCCAAAAGTTCTGCATTCTGTGAATTTCCTACAAAAAATTAAAAATTCACTTAATTTTTTCCCCTGACAATGAGGTATTTATTTAAGAGCATCTCCTCTTCCACCTTCATTATCTTCTTTTTTCCTAACACTGACATTTTAAATAATCCAGTCAATAGTTTTGCAGAATGACCCTAAATTTGGGCTTGTCTGTTTCCTTGTGATTAAATCAAGGTTAAGCATTTTTGGTGAGAATATTGCACAGGCGATGTCGCCGAGTGTGATTTACTGAACACCTACTGCGTGCTAGGCGCATGATGTATAGACTTTCTAACCTTCACATCAACTCTGATTTCGTAGCAGAATCACCAAGGGAGCCTCTTAGAAACACAGCTGACTGGGCCGCACCCAGACCTGCAGAGCCGGGGAGCTCAAAGGGTCAGGCGTTTTATTTTACTTCCTATTTTCTTTTTAGAAGAGATTTAATTTATTTGTTTAATTTACTTTTTGGTGTGGAATTTTGTGTCTGTCTGGATTCACTTTAGCTTTTTGTTTAAGCAGTCCTCACTGCCCTTTTAGAAAGCACCTCAGAACAACGGGCGCTTCATTCAAGGAAGGCCGCTTTTAAGAAAACAAAATCTTAACGACCACTCCTGAGCTGGGGAAACCATCCTGAGTCAAGGCTCAGAGTCTCCCCTCAGCCTGGCTGGACCAGCCATAACTTTCTGGATGTCATCTTAATGACACTGTTTATTGAATCTTTTTTTTTTTTTTGCAAGGAAGATTGGTCCTCAGCTAACAGTTGTTCCCAATCTTCCTCTTTCTTTCTTTTTACTTTTTTTCTCCCCAAAGCCCCAGAACATAGCTGTATATCCTAGATGCAAGACATTCCAGTTCTTCTATGTGGGATGCCGCCACAGCATGGCTTGGTGAGTGGTTCGTAGGATACTAATCGGTGATCCCCAGGCTGCCAAAGCAGAGCTCGCAACTTAACCTCTTGGTCCTTGGGCTGGCTCCTGTTTATTAAATCTTATGGCAGATTTTATTTAAGCCTTTGCTACCTAAAGTTTCATACTGTTGTGAAAGAAAATCAAGCATTTCAATGTGAGGATTCCCCCTTGTGATTCATTAGTTTCCTTTCCGCCTCCGTGAGGGGCTGCCCTCCTCTCCCTTGAGTATTATTATAATTATTATCATTGTCTACTTACACAGCACTGACAGAAAACTATAGCAAATTTATGTCTGCAGCCCTAATCTCTCTCCTGAGCTGTAGTAAACTTTTTTGTACAACTGGTCACCTCCACTTTGACGTTTCCTGGCAATACATCGGACTCACCCTTTCTTTCTCTCACAAACCCACCTTTCCTCCTTTCCTCTAGTCCAGCAAATGGTCCTACCTTTGCCCTGTCATCGGCCTCGTCCTTCAAGAGAAACCCAAGGACCGTCCCGGCCTTCTCGCTTCCTCCACAAACCCACGTCTACTCCATCACCAAGTTCTGCCAATCCTACCTTGTAAATATCTCGTATCTGGCTCTTTGTCTCCATCCCATTGTCACCCTACTCTCCTGGTCCAAGCACCGTCTCTCACTTGTGCTGCTGCTCTGTCCTTCTACCCTGGCTCCCCACATCCTCTTGCACTCCTCTCCTATCCATTCTCCACAGTGTAGACAGAGTGATGTTTAGAATATAAACTTGATTGTGTTGCTCCCCTGCCCTTTCAATGGCTTCCCACTGATCTTAAGATAGAGTTCAAAGTCCTAATTTGACATGATTAGAAGACCCTGTGTGCTCTGGGCTCTGCCTATGCCTGCAGAGCCACCACCTGTCATCCTCTATCTGGATCTCTCGTCTCCACCAGTGTCTAGCATCCGTCAGCCTCCTTCCCACCTGAGGGCTTTTGCACGTGCTGTTATCAATTGCAGTTGAATGTTCCAGTGCTCTGGTCCTCACACTCACATGCATTCCTGCCCCCCTGGTCCAGCTACTTCCTGTCTCAGCTTAAACATCACTTCTTCATGGAAACTTCCAACTCCTCAGGTTATTAGGTCTCCCAGTTATACTCTCATTTGACTTCCCATTTATTGTCTGTACAGTTGTATAAGCTCCAAAGCCAGGAACCACATCTACCTTGCTCAGTAAGTATCTGTTGAATGAGTAAATGAATAAATGAATGAAAGGTAAGCCATCAGAGAACTTTGGGAGGCGGGAAGTATTGTTAACTAGGACCTGGGAAAGTCTTCATTCCTTGGGGCCAGATGGTGACAATCATCTCTGCCCTACAAATGAGCCCAGAACTACTGGAGGCATCGCTCAGACTGGGAACAGGAATTTCCTGCCGGCCAGAGGCAGGAGCTTTGAAACCGGAAGAGAACGTTTGTTAACAGTGGGATCTAGGGTAATATTAGCAATAGCTTAAGTCCCACAACTCTCTTAGTATTAAGATAATTCAGATCTAAAGTTAGAGTGTAAGGCAAAATTCACGTTTAGTTTCATCCTTGAAAATCCTTAGATCACCTGTGAAGTCCTGTATATAAAGTTTTGTAGACAAAGCACTGACATTTGAGAACTTCTGAGCTAGTGACGTCTTATTACGTGTTACATTTTTATAAATCTGTTTTTCTCTGTAGTTGCTAGACTTAAGAAAAAACTAAAAATAAAAACATAGCCTTTAAAAACCTAGATGGGTTTTAGGTGAGCAGAATAGAGGAAAGTGAATCCTACTTCAAAATTACTTTGGAGGAAGAGAGAAGCAACAGAGGTCAGTGGGGAAAGCAGGAGTGATCTTAGGTAGTACAAGGATCATGGAAAACAGTGAAAATGTTTCACGTTTGTGCATTTCATAACGTGTTTTAGAAAAATGTGCTGCCACTATATCAAACTCATAATTTCATGATTATTTCACAGACAAGGCTAAATTTTTTCTTTTAAAGATTTTATTTTTCCTTTTTCTCTCCAAAGCCCCCCAGTACATAGCTGTGTATTTTTAGTTGTGGGTCCTTCTAGTTGTGGCATGTGGAATGCCTCCTCAGCATGGCCTGATGAGCGGTGCCATGTCTGTGCCCAGGATTCAAACTGGCGAAACCCTAGGCTGCCGAAGCAGAGTGGGCGAACTTAACCACTCGGCCAGGGCCGGCCCCCAAGGCTAAATTTTAAAAACAAAACAAGATATCTTGAAGAAAAATACTAAGTAAATAATGGTACAGGTGGCCAGATAAGACCGGAATTGTGAAGATGACATTCAAATGATGTGTTTAGGGTGGCTTTTCCCCGAAGCATGGAGTTATTTTCACTGTAAGACATCAGTTCCATCTTCCTTCAGTTTTGTCCATATTCCCATGCATTTAGACAGCAATTTACATTTCATATGTGCCTTTGCACATATTAGAATAATTTTTGCATAAAACCTACATGGTAGACGATGCTTTATACTCATTTTACAGATGTGGAAACTGAGGCTCACAGAGGTTAAATAACTGGAATTTAGCTATACTCTCTATATAGAATAAAGCTATGTAGACAAATAAATAGTTAATATTTATTGAGAGGCTGCTCTGAACCAGGCACTGTTCTAGGACAAGCAGAGGTCCCTGCCCCCAGGGAGCTTCAATTTAGTAAGTGGACTGTTGGGGCTCAAATGAGGACTTTGATTGCCAGGCGAGTGCTTTTTCTACCCTCTATACTCATATCATGGCTTCTGGAAAGGGCAGGAGCCACATAAATATGTTTACACTCATAGCACTGTACACCCAAAAGAGTTATGTTCACCTGTGTAAGTTATATGTCACTATATGTTATATGTAATTAATTATATAGAAGTATGCAAACGCTATGTAAAGCGAGGCTGATTTCATTTTAAAGAGGCAGCAGAAGACAAAGACCAACTTTATCTCACAGGAGACCTAAACTCTCATCCCACCTTCCAAAAGAGGAAACAAGAAGGGGCAAATACAGCATTAAATGAGTGGAGACGGGGACAGAGGAGCCTTAATTAACAGCACCCGACTAGCAGAACACTCATGTAAGTCTATGATCTTGGCTATGCTCCCCTTTTAGGAGAAAGCAAAGTAAACTGCTTTGAGGAGACAGAGGGAGAAATCAAAGATGCTCTCTGGGAATAAGCAGGAAGGAACCACTGCTTGAGGACATGCCTGGTGTAGGGGTGAGGTCGGTAGGCTTTGCAGAGAGCAGCCTTCTCTTGCAACATAAGGTTGAGGACTCAGGACCTGTACATCTGCAGACACTTCCCCTGTTGTCCTGGACAGAGCTGCGAGTCCCTGGAGTCCTGAGGAGGCCATAAGAGGGGGTGGGAGGGAGTGCACACTTTGGAGTCAGAAGGAGCTGGCCGTGAATCCTGGCTCTGTCACATGGGGGCTCATAGTAACTCCTGCCTTCCAGGCAGTGTGAGGATTGCACACCATAATGCCTGTTAGGGTGGACCACAGGGCCTGGCTCACAGTGAGCACTTGGTAAACTGTAGCTGGAACGAAATGAAGCAGCTTTAAAAAGCATCAGGAGAGCAGAGGAAACGCCCTTCCCCATGTGCCACAGGCTCTCCTCGCCCTCCCCCAGACCTGCGTGTCTTCTAAAAGCTTCACCAACATTGATTTTTCTTGGCCTGCCTTCAAGTGATGACTCTAAGCGTCTGCCTTTAGCTGAGACACCTTTCTTGGTTGTTTTGCCAGTATTTTTTAAATTGCAAAAGTTGCTTGTCTATGTGACGACAGCACATATTTCATTCTGGGACTTGGGAGTATAGGTTAAATAGATGCCCCAGGTAGATTTTCAATTATTCAGCCTTTTCTTATTTAACTAACTTATTGATTAAGCATCTTGTTCCTCTGAGCAGAAGCAGCGTCTCTTTCAACTGGCAATTTTGCATCCTAGAAGCTCGAGACCTCCAGGGGCACAGGCAACATCTCTGTAGCCCTCTCGCTCAGTGGTCAGTCTTGCTGCTGTGGGGATTTGGCCCACAGCACAGTAATCTGTGTGACGGAACAATGCTGTACATCTGCAACTGCGAGCTTGCCCTGCGGAATACACAGAGGGGAAGCTTAATGGGATGCTAACTGGTGAGGCAACACAGCACAGAGGTTATGAACACTGATTTCTGTTGGAAATCACAGAGCAATCTGAGGTCGCTGAGCAATCTGGCCTTGCTGGAGTGTGGGGGTTGGGCGCAAGAGTGGCAGGAGATGAAGCCAGGAAGGGCGGCAGTGTCTAGACACTGAAAGCTTGGAGAACCAGGGTAAGCAGTTCAGACTGTGTCCTCAGCTGAGGGAGACTCACTGAAGGATTTTAAAAATTTTAGCAGAAGCGTGCTATGGTCAGATTTGCATTTTATAAGATTACTCTGCTGTTAGTGCAGTGTTTCCAGAACTTTATTGTGCATGAGAATCACTTTGGGATCCTGATAAAATGCAGATGCTGATTGAGTAGGTCTAGGGTGGAGCCTGAGATTCTGCATTTCAAATAAGCTCCCAGGTGATGCAGATGCTGCTGGTCTTTGGACAATACTTTGAACAGAAGCAGAACAGTGGTTCTGAAACTTTAGAGGCACCAGAATCACCTGGGGCAGGGGGTTAAACCTAGATTGCTGGGCCTCACCCCTACAGCTTCCGATTCAGTCATTCTGGCAAGAGCCCTAACTACTCCCAGGTGATGCTGGTGCTGGTTGTCTGTGGACCACACTGAGAACTACCAAGGTGGAGGGTTAATGGAAGGAGGGTAAGATCTGGGGGAGGAGCGCAGTCAGGAGGCCGTAGCAGTAGCCCTAGTGTGGCATGACGACCTAAGGGTGGCATTGGGAATGGAAGAGAGACCGGACGTTTCAGTGCTAGGTGACATCAGCGGGACTTTGTGATTAAACAAGTGCAAGGAGAGGGAGCAGAAAGGTGGAAAGGCTCAGGTCTCGGCCTGAGTGACGGACAGCATGGAGACCTCACCGACTGAGACAGTGCGTGCAGCAGGAGCAAGCTGGGGTGGGCAGTGACACTGGATTCAGCTTTAGACATTCTGAAGGAGCCGAAGAGGGCTGCAGGGGAAAGAGGCGGGTAGGAGAGAGAGTGGCTGCAAATGGCACCAAACTGGCTGATACCCAATCACCATTTAATACATCTCCATGTGCTTCATTCTCTTTAACTACAAGATGAGGCTCTTTGCCTTTTCTCCTCCTAAGGATGGAGCAGGGATTGCAACAATGCAGGGAAAGCACAGTGAACTTCAGAAAAGAGACATCTTATTACAGTGCTTAAGCTTCTGTCTTTTCCTCTTGGCCACCCAAAATTACGTGACAATATGATCATTACATTCCAGGAAGTACAATGTCAGCAGGCTATTTGCTATCCACCCCTGCTACTGGAAGTTTATTTGATGAAATTTTAAAAACACTTCAAATATTTTATTTTGCTAAAAAAATTACGTGACTCACCTAGACTTCTGTTCAAGGTTTCATCAGGCAACAAGGTTAGGAGTTCACCACCATCATTTATTGGGATGCTTTGAAGGATTTTCTTGGCTTTATGGTCCCTCAGATTTTGCTTATTAATTCTTGCCTCCCTGTGAAGACTTTTCTTCAACTCCACTTGGGCCTGAAAATGATCAGCTATAAATGGTTAATGTTCTCCCCCTGAGCTACTTCCACAAGAATAGGTCAACAGATGAGCCACTTTGCAAGTTGTGTGCTTATCTGCACACATCAGTGGTCCCCTAACCAGAACACGGT
This sequence comes from Equus quagga, assembly GCF_021613505.1. Lineage (NCBI taxonomy): Eukaryota > Metazoa > Chordata > Mammalia > Perissodactyla > Equidae > Equus > Equus quagga. The sequence goes on from NC_060286.1 coordinate 4,388,120, forward strand.
TTTTTTTTTTCCCATTAGAAGATATGGAAACTCTCTTTATGCACAGGCTTGTTAGGAGAATGGAGAGCATGCCAACAGTATCAAAAAGGTATTGAGATGAAGACCTTTGTAAAAACATTTCCCTGTAGGCCAGCTGATCTATTTGGAATTGCAGAAGACAATGACTTTAGGCTTATTTGCTAGAGTGAGGAATTTGGAATACGACAGTCACAGAAGACATTACTATAAAGGGGTTTGTTACAAGAGATCTTTCTTGTAAGATAATTCTATGGGATGAATTGTGGAGAGATGCCGAGGTATCAAAAAGACCAAATCACCCCCCTCGCTTTACTAAACCAGAAAAAATTATTTGACCCCAATTTCCTACTGGAGCCAGAATGTCATAGTAGGAATTTATTTAAAAAAAAGAGGGAGCCTTGCAACACAGGTGCATCCTTTGGAGGAGTGAAAATAGAACAGTCTCAGCGGGGCTGGTAGCAGAAGGGATCTTGCCCATTCTTCCCAGCTCCAGGAGTTGAACTTTGGGCTCCAATGACTATATTTAAAGTGCTAAGTAAAGACTGGAGAGGAATGCTTAACCATATTCACGTGCCAGGGCAGTGACTATGTCACCATGTCAAGTAAATTTGGTAAATATGACACTCTTCTTCTCTCTGTTCATATTTACCTCTTGTCTTTTACGGTTCATTTCCAGCATTTGCATCTTATGTAAATATTGTCTTTTCCCGGAAGTATGCATTGGAGTTTGCATCTTCTTTTCCGATTCCTGCTATGAAAGATGACACACTCATTACTATGGGGTAATTTGTTACTGACTCTGAAATCCACAGCTTGAAATCCTTTTTGGAAGAGAGTGAGATCTTAATCAATCATTAATCATAATCCATAGAGATCTCCTGATATCAAAGGTGGATTATTGCAGTTCCCCGACGAGTCCTTTGTGTAGCTATCAGTGAATGAAGTGGAGCTTTGCTGTGTATATAATGTAGTTTTTAAGGTTCCTGTAGAGTTTTGCAAACTTTGAATGGAAATATCTTTCCACAACTCATTTTGACAAGATATCACTTCCCCTGTCAACAGATGCTTATTACTATCTCCCCAGAAATGTATTCTGGTTGATGAGGCCTGCCTCTCTCTCCTGCCTCTTCTGCCATTGACTAGTTATCTGCCTGTGAAATTAGAGAGGAGCCACTGCATGGTTAAATGGAAGCTATTTCTATAACGTGTATCCCACATACCAATACAAACCCTGGTATGTTGCAGTTTAGGAAGGATTTGAAGTTGATTATCAGTAACTTTGGTGATCTCACCCTGGAGCCTCATAAACTCCAGTGGGAGTGTACAGACAGTTATTGAGGGCAACCAGGGTGGATATACTCTCATTCCTCACTTGCTGTGGCCAGGAAAGGGAAGATGTGGCAGTCAAATGTGTTCAGTGACATCTTTTATGTTGCCCTGTGGACAATGACAGTGTTGGCTGATGAGAACCTCAGGGAGGGGCCCATCTCCACAGGCATCGTCAGCATCACAGTCATGGCCCTGAGAATCTAAAAGCACCTGGACATCTTTTGCCAAACCAACCAGCCACACAGCAGCATCTAGCTGGCTCCACAATGAATCAGGAGTGGAAAGTGGCAAACGTCTACTCCTACCTCACAGTTTTGATTCCTACATGAAGGCAGTTTTCTCAGCAGAGTGTGACAAGTTTATAAAAGGAAAACGCTCTAGAGAAGACCCTTTCCAGGATTGCTGTTTGGTGAGGTTGTGGTAAATAAGTCAAGAACAACTTATAGATATGATTTTCCTTGAAAACTGAGAATGAGAAGAAATTTCAAACTGAGGGGAAGAATGAAAGGGGAGAGTTATGCTGGATTTTTCACAAATCTGAACACTTCTAGAATCACCAATTTCCAAATAAAATTCCTCTCTTTCACCTACATCTGCCTGTTTTCACAGGAAGCAGAGAAGGGCCCAGAGATCATCTGAGAGGCCAGAGTAGTTGCCAGTCGGAGGCGGGCCCAGCAGAGAATGGATAGCTTTGGAAAGTTCTGACTCTGACTGACTTCATAGTTTGCTGTGTCTTGGAAGTCCTCAGTGCAGGGGTGTGTGAAAGGGAGAGCCAGCCCGTCCCCACCCCTCGGCTATCACTGCAGTTCACCTTTGCTTTGTGAGCTGTCCAGGCTTCTTGCTGGCTCAGGAGCCTTTCAGAAGTAATTACATGTGGCAGGTCAACGGGTTCAAGCTTCTAGAAGTCCAACATTTAGAGCGTTCAGCATTCCTCATGCCATGAGACGATGAAACATAAAAGCCAGACATTAAACTATCTTAACACTTTATAAAAGTAGCACTTACTCCTGAGAGCACATAGGCAAGGTGATTTCAACAGGATTACGGTCATGTCTGTGCAAAAGGCTTTTCAACCTACCCGGGTTCTTGATTGTTCTATTGCACTGTTGCCAGTGACTTATTGATCTAAATAGAGAGTTAAAAGACTAAGAATCCTTTGCTGTCTGCATTGAGGGAGCATGTCTAAAGTTATCAAACAACAAGCATCTTAAAATATTAGAGATGAAAGAGGTACCAGGAAGTTACTCTATTTTACTCATCCCTTGACCACCCAGACGAACGATTCTAGTCCTTAGGGAAGTGACTCATTTGTAATATCTCCAGAGAAGCCCCCTCAGCCTCCTCCGTAGTAATCACTTGTTCCTATGAGGCACATTTAAAATGGAAGTGCAATGTGCTAATAAATATGAGATATGGCTCTTTCTAGTAGGGGCTTGCCTTTATGGAGGAGGTCATGCTGGAGTTTCAAGGGGTCACTAAGACTGGGCACAACTGATGAACTGGTGGATCTGCCTTCAGCCCTACTTGCCTTGATGACTCAGTGCTCTGGAAGCTGGAGCACTGGGAAGTGATTGAGCAGGCCTGGGCGACAGAGGCTGGTCTCTTCACATTGACATGCAATCAGGGACCTTGAGGGTCCCAGAGTTTATTTGTCCACTCAGTGAGTACTTACTGAATGACTGCTATGTTCCAGGCATGGGGGTGCAATGATCAACAGAAATGAGCATGGTCTCTATGGAGCTTAAAACCAATGGGGATAGGCATAGAGTGATGTCAGCATGATGACAGACTGAGTTGTTCCCTTTGTCTCTCCCCTGTAAGTTACAACCACTCAGACATCCATTGACCAACAAAGGAGTCCCTGCACAGCTACCAGAATGCCTGAGAGATCCATGCATCTATATATCTGAAGGTGGGTGGACTGGACCTCCCAGAGGCAGTGGAACTAGGGGAACAGGCTCTTCCCCAGCAATGATGATCGAAAATGTGGATCCTCACACTGTCGTGCATTTTGGTGACCACAGGCTATAGGGGCGAACATAGCACTCTTGGCTTAGATCCTGGCCCCTAACCCCCCAGCAGTGGTGGGTGGTGCACACACCTTGAGGATTCAGGACACAGAGTGGAGCCAGTGAGCCAGCCCCTGCTGCCCCCCCTCCCCCCACCGCCAGGGAGTAGTGCTGGTCTTTCCAGCAGTGGGGACAGCATCCAAAACCTGAATTTCCCCGGCAGGGGTGGGGTGCCCTGAATTGAGGTTTCAAAGTACACTGGCACATGCCAGCACCAGTGACCAGAGGCTGCATGAGCAGCAATGACACTCATTTGTGGTTTAGCCCCTGGCTCCCCACAGTGGTGGTAGATGGTGCACATGTCCTGAGGATGCAGGACACAGAGCAGTGCCAGTGACCCAGCCTCCTCCTCCCCTGGCAGTGATCCTGGTCTTTCCAGCATTGGGACAGTATCCGAAATGTGGATTTCCCTTGCAGGAGCAGCGTGCCCTGAGCTGAGGTCTCAAAAAGCACACTGGTGTGCACCAGTGCCCAGAGGCTGCAGGACCAGCAACAACACTTGCAGATTAGCTCCAGCCCCTCCCCCCACGGTGGCACGTGGCACTTGTTACCTGAGGCTTCAGGAACCACAGCAGAAACCGTGACTCAGCCCCCAGTGGTGGCACCCCCAACACTGGGTCTACCAGCGGTGGGGTCTTCATACAAGAACCAAGGCCCCTGGCAGCAGTGCTGCCAGCACCCCTAAATAACCCAGGAGTGGCAGTGTGGGTGGTGCATTGGGCACCCACACTTGAGCCTGTGGAGATCCCACAGAGAGCCAGTGGGGAAACATAAGACCCAGGCAATCCCAGAAGCAGCAGAAGTGCTCATGGCCTGGTGACCCGAGTGGCAACACTTGAGACTGCAGCGACATCATAAGCAGCAAGGCACCAACAACCTCAGAGGCATAAGCGAGACAAAGAAGGCACTGACAATGACTCTAGCAGAGGCAGTGGATGATGGAAAGCAAATACAACCAGAAGCAGCTCAGAACCAAAGTAACCAAAGCCATAGTCAAATAAGAAAGGCGGTTGCTACCACAAATGTGCTGGCAGAGAATCAATTCATTAAGTATCATGAAGAACTACCATAACACAGCAGAACAGGAAGAGAATGACAACCCTCCAGAAGCCAAATTTGAAGTCACAGGAGATTACAATCTAACTGACAGAGAATTCAAAATAGTGTCATGAAGAAACTCAGTGAGTTACAAGAAAACTCAGAAAGACAGTTCAATGAGCTCAGGAATAAAATTAATAAACAGAAGGAATACTTCACCAAAGATATTGAAACTCTAGGGAAAAAAATCCAGAAATACTGGAGATGAAGAACACAATTAATGAGATGAAAAATAAAGTAGAAAGCATTAAAAATAGAGCAGACCATATAGAAGAGAGAATTAGTGAGCTTGACGATAGAAGCCTACAAATGATTCAGATGGAGGAGGAGAGAGAACCAAGGCTTCAAAAAAAGGAAGAAATTCTATGATCAATATCTGACTCACTTAGGAAAACTGACTTAAGGATAATAGGTATCCCAGAAGGAGAAGAGAGGGCAAAAGGAGCAGAGAGCTTATTCAAAGAAATAATAACTGAGAACTTCCCAAACCTGGAGAAGGAATTGGACATACAAGTACATGAAGCTAATAGAACTCCTAATTACCTCAATGCAAAAAAAAAAAAAAAAAAAAAAAAAAAAAAAAAATTTTTTAGGTTTGTAATATTAAAACTATCAAAAGTCAATGACAAACAAAGAACTAAGGGCAGCCAGAGAGAAGAAAATAACCTACAAAGGAACCCCATCAGGCTTTCAGCAGATTTCTCAGCAGAAATCCTACAGGCTAGGAGAGAGTAGAATGATATATTCAAAATACTGAAAAACAAAAATTACCAGCCAAGAATACTCCATCCAGCAAAATTATCCTTCAGATATTATGGAGAAATAAAACCTTTCCCAGACAAATAAAAGCTGAGAGAGTTATTCACCACTAGACCTGGCTTACAAGAAATGTTGAATGGAGCCCTCCTACCTGAAATAAAAAAGCAAAGGTTTACAAAGCTCTGAGCAAGGAGATAAATAGATAGGCAGAATCAGAAAATTGCAGCTCTATATCAGAATAGGTTTGTAAACACTTAATTATAACAGAAAAGATAAAGGGAAAGAAAGCATCAAAAATAACTATAACCACTTCAATTTGGTCACAAACTCACAACACAAAAAAGAATAATTAGTGACAACAAAAACATAGACAGAAAAGAGGAAAAGGACAGAACCTACATAGGCAAATGACGATAAGATGCTATCAGCAGAAAAAGGACGATCTTATCTATGAGACGTTTTATACAAACCTCATGGTAACCAGAAAACAAAAAATCAGAGCAGAGTTACAAATCATAAATAAAGAGAAAAATGATAAAAACATACAAAACCCACCAAACTGAAATGGCAGTCAGAAATACAAGGAAAAAGAAACAATGAAATATAGAACAACCAGAAAACAAAATATAAAATCTCAGTATTAAGCTTTCATATAATCAGTAATCACTCTAAATGTAAATAGATTGAATTCTTCAATCAAAAGACACAGAGTGGCTGGATGGATTAAAAAAAAAAGACCCAACAATGTGCTGCCTCCAGGAAACACATCTCAGCTCTAAGGACAAACATAGGATCAGAGTGAAGGGATGGAAGATGATACCCTAAGCAAATGGCAACAAAAAGAAAGCAAGTGTAGTCACACTTATATCAGGAAAAACAGACTTCAAGACAAAAAAGATAAGAGACAAAGATAGGCATAATATAATGATAAAAGGGACATTGTACCAAGAAGACATAACAATTATTTATATATATATACACATACCTAACACAGGAGCTCCACAGTATATCCAGCAACTATTAGCAGACCTAAAGGGAATTGACAGCAATGCAATAACAGTAGGAGACTTTAACACTCCGCTTATGTCAATGGATAGATCATCCAGACAGAAATTTAACAAGGAAACAGTGGTCTTAAATGAAACACTAGACCAGATGGACTTAATAGACATATAGAGAACATTCCATCCAAAAACAGCAGAATACATGTTATTCTGAAGTTCACATGGAACGTTCTCAAAGGTAGACCATATGTTGGAAAACAAAGCAAGCCTCAATAAATTTAAGAAGATTGAAATCATATCAAGCATCTTTTCCAACCACAATGGTATGAAACTAGAAATAAGCTACAAGAAAAAAGCTGGAAAAATCACAAATATGTGGAGACTAAAGAACATGCTACTGAACAACTACTGAATCAATGAAGAAATCAAAGGAGAATCAAAAAATACCTGGAGACAAATGAAAATGAAAACAGAACATACCAAAACTTATGGGATGCAGCACAAGCAGTACTAAGAGGGAAGTTTATAGCAATAGAGGCCTACCTCAAGAAATGAGAAAAATCTCAAATAAACAATCTTACACTATACCTAAAAGAATTAGAAAAAGAAGAACAAACAAAGCAATGAGTCAGTAGAAGAAAGGAAATAATAAAAATTAGAGCAGAAATAAATAAAATAGAGGCAAAAAAAAAAAAAAAACCAATAGAAAGGATCAATGAAACTAAGACTCAGTTCTTTGGGAAGATAAACTAAATTGACAAACCCTTAGTCAGACTCACTAAGAAAAAAAGAGAGAAGACTTGAATAAATAAAATCAGAAATGAAAGCAGAGAAACTACAACACACATCACAGAAATACAAAGGCTTATAAGAGAATACTATGAAAAGCTATATGTCAACAACTTGGATAATCTAGAAGAAATGGATAAATTCTTAGACTCATACAAGCTCCCAAAACTGAATCAAGAGGAAAGAGAGAATCTGAATAGACCAATTACAAGCAGAGATTGAAACAGTAATCAAAAACCTCCCAAGAAACAAAAGTCCAGGGCCAGATGGCATCTCTGGAGAATTCTACCAAACATTCAAAGAAGATTTAATACCTATCCTTCTCAAACTCTTCCAAAAAGTTGAAGAGGATGAGATGTTTCCTAACTCATGTTACAAGGCCAATATTATCCTGATACCAAAACCAGACAAGGACCACACAAAAAAAGAAAGTTACAGGCCAATATTGCTGATGAACATAGACATAAAAATCCTCAACAAAATAGTAGCAAATCAAATACAACAATACATTAAAAGGGTCATATACCAGTTAGGTGGGGTTTATTACAGGGATGCAGGGATGGTTCAACATTTGTAAACCAACCAATGTAATACATCACATTAACAAAATGAATAATGAAAATCACATTATCATCTCAATAGATGCAGAGAAAGCATTTAACAAGATCCAACATCCATTTATGACAAAAACTCTCAATAAAATGGGTATAGAAGGAAAGTACCTCAATATAATACAGGCCATGTATGACAAACCCACAGCCAACATCATACTCAATGATGAAAAACTGAAAGCCATTCCTCTGAGAACAGGAACAAGACAAGGAAGCCCACTTTTGCCATTTTTACTCAACATAGTACTGGAAGTTTTAGCCAGAGCAATTAGGCAAGAAAAAAAGAAGCAAAAGGGATCCAAATTGGAAAGGAAGAAGTAAAACTGTCCCTATTTGTGGATGACATGATTCTATATATAGAGAACCCTAAAGAACACACCAAAAATGATTAGAAATAATCAACAAATACGGTAAAGTTGCAGGGTACAAGGTCAACATACAAAAGTCAACTGCATTTCTATACACTAATAATGAACTAGCAGAAAGAGAAATCAAGAATATAATCCCAGATCCAGCCCCGTGGCTGAACAGTTAAGTTTGGGCGCTCCACTTTGGTGACCCAGGGTTTTGCCAGTTCAGATCCTGGGCATGGACATGGCACCGCTCATTAGGCCATGCTGAGGTGGCATCTCACATACCACAACTAGAAGGATTCACAACTAAAAGATAAACCTATGTACTGGGGGGATTTGGGGAGTAAAAAAAGAAGATTGGCAACAGTTGTTAGCTCAGGTGCCAATCTTAAAATAAAGAGAATATAATCCCACTTACTATCACAAAAAATAAGAATAAAATAACTAGGAATAAATTTAACCAGAGGTGAAAGGCATATACACTGAAAACTATAAGACTTTACTGAAAGAAATTGAGGAAGACATAAAGAAATAGAGATATTCCATGCTCCTGGATTGAAAGAATAAACAGTTAAAATGTCCATATTACCTAAAACAATCTACAGATTCAATGTAATCCCAATCAGAATCCCAATGACATTCTTCACGGAAATGGAACAAAGAATCCTGAAATTTATATGGAACAAGAAAAGACCCCAAAGAGGCCAAGAAATCCTAAGAAAAAAGAATAAAGTTGGAGGTATTACACTCCATGATTTCAAAATATATTACAAAGCTGTAGTAATCAAAACAGCATGGTAGTGGCAGAAAAACAGACACACAGATCAATGGAACAGAATTGAGAGCCTAGAAATAAAACCACACATTTATGGACAACTAATCTTCAACAAAAGAGCCAAGAACATACAATGGAGAAAGGAAAGTCTCTTCAATAAATGGTGTTGGAAAAACTGGACAGCCACATGCAAAAGAATGAAAGTAGATGATTATCTTACACTGTACACAAAAATTAACTCAAAATGGATTAAAGACTTGAAAGTAAGACCTGAAACCATAAAACTTCTAGAAGAAAAAATAGGCAGTGTGCTCTTTGACATTAGTCTTAGCAGTATCTTTTTGAATACCATGTCTGCTCAGGCAAGGGAAACAAAAGAAAAAATGAGCAATTGAGGCTACATCAGACTAAAAAGCTTCTGCACAGCAAAGGAAACCATCAACAAAATGAAAAGACAACCCACCAACTGGAAGAAAATATTTGCAAATCGTATATCTGACAAGGGATTAATTTCCAAAATATATAAAGAACTCATATAATGCAACAGCAAAAAAATGAACAACCCAATCAAAAAATGGGCAGAGGATATAAACAGACATTTTTCCAAAGAAGATGAACAGATGGCCAACAGGCACATGAAAACATGTTCAACATCACTAACTATTAGGGAAATGCAAATCAAAACTACAATGAGATATCACCTCACACCTATCAGAATGGCTATAATGAACAAGACAAGAAATAATAAGTGTTGGAGAGGATGTGGAGAAAAGGAAAACCTCATACACTGCTGGTGGGAATGCAAACTGTTGCAGCCACTAGGAAAAACAATATGAAGATTTCTCAAAAAATTAAAAATAGAAATACCATATGATCCAGCTACTCCACTTCTGGGTATTTATGCAAAGAACATGAAATAAGTAATTCAAAAAGATACATGCACCCCTATGTTCATTGCAGCATTATTCACAATAGCCAAGATGTGGAAGCAACCCAAGTGCCCATCAACTGATGAATGGATAAAGAACATGTGGTATATACATACAATGGAATACTACTCAGCCATAAAAAGAGTTGAAATCGTGCCATTTGCTATAACATGGATGGACCTTGAGGGTATTATGCTAAATGAAATAAGTCAGACAGAGAAAGACAAATACTGTATGATTTCACATATGTAGAAGATAAATCAACCAACAAACATATAGACAAGGAGGATAAATTGATGGTTACCAGAGGGGAAGGGAGTAGCGGAAGGTGAAAAGGGTAAAGGGGCACACACATATGTATGGCGATGGATGGAAACTAGACTATGGGTGTTGAACACGATGCAGTCTATACAGAAACTGAAATATCATCATGTACTCCTGAAATTTACTCAATGTTATAAGCCAATGTGACCTCAATAAAATAATTTTTAAAAAATTGATGGGGGGGAACAAATACACTTTTGTTCGTGTGAATATTTCATTAATAATTGCAAACTGTGATCAGTGCTTTGAAGAAAAAGTCTACAGGGCAGGACTATGACAATCTATAACTGGAGGTACAACTGGAAATGGGGGTGGTATGAGTTGAATCGTGTCCCCCTATAAATTCATATGTTGAAGTCCTAACCCTCCAGTACCTCAGACTGTGACCTTATTTTGAAAATAAGGTCCTTGCAGATGTAATTAATTAAGATGAAGACATATTGGAGTCAGGTGGACCCTTAATCTGATATGTCTGGTGTCCTCATAAAAAGGGGAAATTTGGACACAGGTAAGCCCACAGGGGGAACGCCATGGGAAGAAGGCAGAGATTGGGGTGACGCCTCTACAAACCAAGGAATGCCAAAGATTGCCAGCAAACCACCAGAAGCTAACAGAGAGGCATGAAACAGATTCTATCTCTCAGAAGTCAGAAGGAACTAACCCTGCCAACACCTTGATCTTGGACTTCTAACTTCCAGAACTGTGAGATAATACATTTCTATTGTAGGCCCCACAGTTTGTTGTACTATGTTATGGCAGCCTTAGAAAACTAATACAAGGGGGAGAGGAGTAAGGAAGTAGCCCAAGAAAGTTTCCTGAGGAAGTAACTTTTCAGCAGAAGTTGGAAGTTTGGAAATTTTAGGGGACTAAGGTGTTCCAGGTGGAGGGAACAACGTGAGCAATAGCTCTGAGGTGGGCGACAGCATGATCTGTTGAAGGAACTGCAAGAAGTCAGTCAACTGCAGTTCAGAGTGAGAGAAAGAATGGCTCAAAGGAGGCTGGGGAGGTAGGCAGGGGCCCGCTCACACAGGACCTCATGGGGCATTCTGAAGACCTTGGTCTCCTTAAGAGCAGTGGGCAGCCATTGACATGTGTCGAGCAAAGCAGTGACATGATTACATTTGCTTTTTAACAAACAATCACAGTAGCTGCAGTGTGGAAACTAGACTAGAGAAGAGCAATTATGGGTGTGGAGAGAGCAGTTAGGAGGCTGGGGGCTCCCAGAGAGGAAACTGATGGGCTCCACAAACATTTAAAACAGATCAAACAAGATTGTTATGGATGGCGAGAGAGAGTGAAGTGTCCAATGACATCCAAACACAAGGGGTGAATAATGTTATCATTCACTGAGATGGGGAATCCCAGAGGAGGACCAGGTTTGGGTGGGATACAGCAGGAAGACACAAATTCGGTTTAGGGCAGATTGAGTTTGAGACACCTTTGAGACATAGCAGTGTAGAGGCTGAGTAGATAATTAGATATACAGGCGTGGAGCTCAGAGGAGAGGTCTGTGCTGGAGACACATACCTGAGAATCACCCCTGGGCTGAGAACAACTGAAACTATAGTGAGAGGGAGGTCAAGAGCGAGAAGAGCAGAGCCAGAGACTGAAGACTTGAGGAGGTGCAACACAGAGAGGCTGGTGGACGGGGATGAGCTGCCAAGGAGACTGAGAATCCACGGCTCCAGGAGTAGGAAGAAAACCGGGAGGATGCCATGCTATAGCCGACAGTGTGAGCACCACTCTCACATCAGTCCAACACTAAAGGTAAATGCTAATTTATTTAAAAATTATTTTTAAGTTTAGTCTCATTTGTCATATTATTAAGGGGTAGACCTGGAAGCTACCTTGGCTTTCAAGGTGACCAGAGTGAGAAGAGAAAGGGAGAGCCCATGGAAAATGGATGCTGAGCATCCAGTACTCACAGTGGGGGCATGACCTGTGCCTCCCACTACTTCATTGGAGAGCAATTTCCTGGTCCCTGGGCCTGGGCCTGAGCTGTTCCAGGGAAAGCAGCCAGCAGTCCTTTCTGCTGGAGCAGCCCAAAGCTCACCTGGCAAGGAGGAAAAGAAGGGCACAGGATATGGAGACAGCGGGGAGAGACAAAGGGGCAGAGCTCATCTTTATGTTAGTTTTGTGCCAGGCAATTTGCATTTGTGGTGGGAGGTGGTTCTCTGTCCCATTCTCACCTCAGGGGCAGAAGTGGGTTTTCTAAACATAATGACTTAGCAAGCAGGTAATGGGAGGTGATCAATCCCCGTAAGAGAAAGGTGTGTCTGGCTTTCTTCTCTGAAGAACTCAAAGGTGGAGGTTCACAGCAAAAGTATAGAGAGTTTCCATATACTCCCTGTGTCTACATGTGCAAAACCTCCTCATCAACATCCCTCACCAGAGTGTACATTTGTTATAACTGATAAACTTACATTCACATATCATTATCATCCAAAGTACCTGGCCTATATTAGTGTTCACTCTCGGTGTTGTACATTCTATGGGTTTGGACAAATGCATAGTCATGTATCCACCAATGTAGTATCATACAGAGTACTTTCACTGCCCTAAAAATTCTTTATGTCCTGCCTATTCATCCCTCCCTCCCCCAACCCCTGGCAATCACTGATCTTTTACTGTCTCTACAGTTTTGCCTTTTCTAGAATGTTAATATACTTGGAATCTTATAGTATGTAGCCTTTCAGATTGGCTTCTTTCACTTAATAATACACATTTAAGTTTCCTCCATGTTTCTTCATGGAGCGATAGTTCATTTCTGTTTAGTGCTGAATATTTCGTAATACGAATGTACCTCAGTTTATCCATTCCATGACTGAAGGACGTCTTGATTGCTTCCAAGTTTTGGAAATTTTGAATAAAGCTGCCATAAACATCCATGTGCAGGTTTTTGTGTGGACATAAGTTTTCAATTAATTTGGGTAAATACCAAGGAGCATGATTGCTGGATTATATGATAAGGCTATGTTTAGTTTGTAGGAGACTGCCAAACCAACTTCCAAAGTGGCTGTACCATTTTGCATTCCCACTAGCAATGAATGAGAGTTCCTGTTGCTCCACATCCTTACCAGCTTTTGGTGTTGCTGGTGTTCCGGATTTTGACCATTCTAACAGGTATATAGTGATATCTCATAGTTATTTTAATTCTCATTTCCCTGATGACATATGATGTTGGACATATTTTCATATGCTTACTTGCCATCTGTACATCTTCTCTTCTCATCTTCTTATTCTCTTGACCTTATCTTTCACAGAGCAGGAGTTTTTAATTTTAATGCAGTCCAGCTTATCAATTGTTTCTTCGGAATATATATTTTTTCAAAACTCTCTAGGGGATTCTGATGATTTCCTAGGGTGGGGTCCACTGGCTTCCAAATGGCCCAGGTGAATAAAGGAACTACATTAGAGTAGACTACAGAGGATTTGTTTGTGGAGGCTTCTTGCAAAATTGAGCCTGAAAAAGCCAGCTATTTAAATATTTTCAGCTATTTAAAATAATCTATCCATAAGTTCTTAGGGCCAGGTTTTTCTTTGAAAGTGTGAATATATATTCTTCTATTTTCAGCCTCATTTTATTTAAATTCATGGTTCTGATAGGGGTTAAGTAGTAGATGTCTCTAAGAACTCTCTCCAGGCAGCTACCTTATTCCTAGCCTTTGGAAAGAACTTAAGAATCACACTATTCCTCCACCAGGGACACTAGATGGCAGCAACTTACATTGCAAATAGGGTCCCTCCACTAGATCATTTGTACTCAGCCTGGGAAGCACTGCAAAAAAACTGTTGGAAATTTGGCTTCTCTAAACAAACCAGCCAAATTAAATAGACTCAGAATTCTGGGTTCATATCAATGATCCTTCTCCCCACCTGGGAAGCAAGAAGCCTCACTTTGTCATCTTCAAAGAGAACACAGTGGAAGGAATTCCTAGAGAATTGGTAGAAAGACACCTTTATTCATATCATGCTGTAAAAAAATGTGTCGTTTATCTAACAGTTTCTGGGTTATTTGGCTTCTCAAACAAAACAGATAGTCGGATAATCATTTGAAGTGTCAGCTGGGGGAAGCAGGACTGGAGATTAAATCAGGCGTAAATCACTGAGCTTGGTGACACACTAACCTGAGACGGTTGCTTCTGTTTACCAGCGGGATAGAAAGGTGGGCAGGGGCCACTCAAAGAAACTTTACAGTTTGTTTGGTAACATGACTTAAAAATGTGTCCTTTAAGGTTCTGGGAGGAATTTCTGGTCAAGGCATTGCAGTGAGTTCACATGAAATAACATTCTTTGCTCCAAACATCTAGCAATGAAAAATAAAACATAAAACCAAAAAGATACAAGTCATACATTTTCATAGAACAGAAGCCCATACTTGTGGGCAGCTGATTCAAAACACATTTAGGGATCCTGATGGCTGTGAGTTATTTCTTTAGGTTAAAGGGACCTAAAAATGCTCCATATAAGATGGGAAACTAGAGCCAGGACCACAGCTTGAAATCAGGGGCTGAGTTCTTCTCCCCGTCTCTACCTGGGATAAAAGAGCTCCATCAAAATGTAAGCTGGAAGATTTGTTTTACAAGCATTATCAAAACATTGACTATGAAGAAGGTAAGACTTTACAACAATAAATTTGAAATCTTAGGGTCATGGATAATTTTCTGGAAAAATATAAATTTGCAGTATTGAATCACGAAGAAAATAAGATACCTAAATGAACTAAAAAATTTAGTAGGAAAATTTCTTATGCTTCTAAACTCCAGGTGACCAAAGATGGTTTCACAGGCCTGTTTCATTAAGCTTTTAAGGAATGGATAACAACAGCAACTATATCAAATGTTTTAGAGAATAGAAAAGACAGATGGGTAATCAACTCATTTTACAAAACTAGTACAACCTTGAGAGCAAAACTGGAGAAAAGACAGTCTAGGGAAGTTATAGAACAACTTCACTTACAAAAATAGATACAAAAGGCCCAAGCATATAAAATTCACCACTGTATTTATATATGTATCTCATGACCAAGTAGGATTTACGCCAAGAATGCAAGCATGGTTCAATATCATAAAATCTATTAGTGTAATACATTATATCGACTGATTAAAAAAGAAAATCCATAAGATTATTTTAATAGATGGAGAAAAAAATCAATAAAATTTAACACTCAGCCCTAAGAAAAACTCTTAGTATACTAGGAATAGAGGGAATGTCAATAATTTAATAAACAGCTTTGTGCCAGAGATCTTCCATTTGTTTCTCCATATCCACTTGCCACATATCTCTACTCTGTTCTCTGCATGTAAGGACTAACCAGTTTCTCCTGCCTTCTAGATTTCCATTGGATTCAGCCACTGAGGAGCCCTGGCAGGAGATCTGAGAGAGGAAAGAGAATGAGATCGGGATATTTCTTCCTCTGGTGCCCTCCCTGCAAGGTCATATTGTGTTGGCTGTGTCCCACTGCTCTTCTCAAAGGAGCTTCCTCTACCTGACTCTCTCCTCCAGGTTCCAGGAATCTCTCACTCTCCCAGTCCCTTGGCCTAGAGGTGGTTACCCCTCAGCTGCCAATAGTGGTTATTGCAATGTCCTCTGTGGTTCCCCTAATCCAAATCTCTGCAAATAGTTGTTTGCAAAGAAAACTTTCTTGAATATCCTAATTTGAGTGTGCCATCTGTTTCCTTTTGGGACTCTAAGTAGCAACTATCAAAATCCTATTGCAAATGTACTTGGTTTTCAAACCAGTCCCATTTATGTCATGGATAAGACAAGGATGCCCATTATCACTGCTTATATTCAACATTACAAGAGAAGTTCTAGCCAATGCAAAAGTAAAAAAAAAAAAAAAACAAAAAACAAGTAGAAGCAATAAGAATTGTGAAGACAGAGGAAAAATTATTCTTATTTATGGAAGATATTGTCTATGTAGAAAATTTGGAAGACTCTATAGACAATTAGAATTAACAAGGTATTTTAATAAAGTAGTGGAACACAAAATTCAACATACAAAAATCAGTAACTTTTTAATTCACAAATAATAATCATTTAGAAAATGAAATGGGAAAAAAGACCTCATTCATAACAGGAGGAAAAAACCCCTGTAATGTATTTTGTTGGCCAGTGTCAACTTGGGTAGGCTACAGTCTCCAGTTATTCAAACACTAATCTAAGTGTTGCTGCAAAATTATCTTGTAGATGTGATTAAAGTCCATAATCAGTTGACTTTAAGTAAGGAAGATTATTTCAGATAATCTGGGTGGGCCTGATTCAATCAATTGAAAGGATTAAGAACAGAACTGAGGCTTCCCTGAAGAAGAGGAAATTCTACTTGTGGATGGCAGCTTCACTCATCCTGGAGAGTGCCCTTCCTGACGGCCTGCCCTATGGATTTCTAACTTGCCTTGCCAGCCTCTATAATCATGTAAACCAATTCCTTGCAATAAGTCTCTTAATATATGTTTCTCCTAACCATTCTGTTTCTCTGATTGGACCCCAACTGACACAGGTACCTAGAAACAAACCTAAAAAAATCACACAACACCTCTGTAAAGAAATGAAGAAACATTATTGAAAGATATAAAATCTGAGTGAAAATGAAGATTTGTGCTATGCTTGTGGTTCAGAAGACTCAATCTTGTAAACATGATCAATTTTCCCCAAATTAATCTATGAATGCATTAAATCAGAATACTAATGAGAAGATCCAAACTTCAAAGGGAAGAGCAAAGGACCATAAATAGCAAAGACAGTTGTAAAGAAGAAGGATGTGAGGGGACTTGCCATATTAGATATAAAGACTTAGCTTAAAGGTACATAATTAAGACAGTCTGGAATCCCTGTGGAAAGACACAAATAGACCAATGTGACAGAAGAGATAGCCCAGAAACAGATTCATGAAGCTCTGGAAATTGGATATATAACAGAAGTAACATTTTAATTCAATGGCCAAAGAATAGATGATTCTATAAAGAGTGCTGGTGCAAAAGATTAATCCAATGGAAAAAAAAGTAAAATTAGATTCCAGTTTTGCTCCTGCACACAAATGAATTTCAGATGGATTAAGAACTAAATGTGAAAAGTTAAATATTATACATTTTGGAAAGAAAGAAGAATATCCTCATGACCTTGGGGAAGATAAAAATTTCTTAGACAAAATACAGGAAATACAAAACACAAAGATTAAGATTGAGAAATTTGACAACAGTAAAAGTGGAAATCTTTGTACACACACAAGCAAAATGAAAAGGCAAATCACATATGGAGAGAAGATGTTTGCAATATATATAACTAACAATGGACTCATCTAAGATATATAAAGAACTCTCACAGATCACAAAGAAAAAGATAATAGAAAATGGGCAAAGGATTAGAAAAGGCAAGGAAAGGGAATAAGTTGGTAACAATTTATCTAATGATTAAATGATGTAATGAAACCATCCAGGTCAGAACCACCCTCCTTATCCCTTACTAGCAGTATTCATGCTCACCTTTCTCTCCTCTCCATTCATTCGTCCAACATTTATTCAATACCTACTTATTGATCACTTATTACGTGCCAGGGACTGTTCTATAAACTTGGATACATTAGTGAAGACAACAGACAAAATCTCTGCCTCTATAAAGATTATATTCTAGTATTGGCAGGGAGGCGGTGAAGAAAATACACAATGGACATAATAGATGAGTAAATTGCTTGGTGTTAGATGGAAATAAGTGCTCTGGGGAAAAGAAAAGAGGGTGAAGTGTCAGGGGAATCAGGAGTGCCAGGGTAAGAGTTGCAACTGTCCATAGGTTGTCATGATAAGCCTTATGGGAAGGTGAAATTTAAGCAAATCTTTGGAGACAAGGAAGTCATCTGAGGAATCACCGGAGGACACATGATATGGGGCAGGAGGGGACCTAACTCCACTTTAGGTAGGACCTGAGATGGTTGGACAAGAAGGTGAATCAGCCGGAGAGACAGTGATGATCAGCTCTTCGACGTAGCACATTTGACTTGAGTTCCCTGGCAGAGGCTCTCAGCTCTCAGCAGCTCTGCGTGGGGGACCTCAGTGCATGACCTGCTCTTTACTTGAGGAGTAGATGTTCAGGAAGTGGAGAATGCCAAATATGCACTCAAGTTATTAGGATACAATTAGATTTGGTTTAATAATTAGAAATACTTTTAGAATTTTCTTTGGCAGAGATTAGGCTATTAATTAGCATGTCATGGGAACCCAGCATTTATTATTCTCTCAAAAACCCATTTGTGGTAGAAAATGTGCTGAGCCTTATTTGTGAAGATAATTATAGTTGATATCTTTGGGAGTGTCTGCCAAATTCCCAGTGATTTCCCTCTTCTCTAGGAGGTGTCTCCAGAACCTATGGGGCGGGGGGATCCTCTGCCCACATTTCTACTGCATGAGCATATCCGCTGGTCATAGCTCATTGGACCAGAACTGGAATTACGAGAAAAATGAGCCAATAAGATCTTTTCTCTCAGGAATTTGGAATTGGAGCCAAGAGGGCCAGGCCAGTGTGTCCTTTGACTGGAACTACAAGGTGCAAATTCAGGGTGGCCATATTTCACCAAGTGGTCTTAAGGAGCAGAGAAAGTCAATCTGCAGGGAGAGAGTAAAGCAAATGCAGGGAGAAGAGCTTAGGGGAGACACACAGAGTTCCTCTGCCTTTAAGGTTCCAAGGCACAGCTCTTCCCTGAAGTCCAGGTACCTCCCAACTCTTGGGTTCAATAAAACACTCCTCTATCCCTATAACTCATCACATGGTTGTTTTGGCTAGTCAACCGGACTTCCAATACAGTGATGCTTCAGGTCTGCAATAGCAAGGAGTGCATTTGATTTTTTTTCCTGTTGGGGATAATGGGTCTCATTGTCATTCAATCATCTATTCATTCATTCACAAACTTTTGTGGGATAGATATTAAGTGTTAGTGACTGAAGATATAAGACTGAATAAGACATAGTCTTTGCACTCAAACAATTCATTTATTTTGATTCTTCATTTTTAAGGTGCTTGATTAGGATGTGGGGGTGCAGTATTTTACTCTGAAATACCAAAGGTCTCTTTTTGGGCTTAATTGACTTAAGAGTATCAAAGCCTATAGATGTAGAAAGTGCTTTATAAACTGTCAACTGCTACTTCAATACTTTTCACCAGTTATAGTAATAGCTCTGAGTTATTCAGCTCAGAAATTCCACAGGAACATATATCAAGACACTCCTTTGAAAGCATGCATTTGATTTAAAAATAAAACATAAGTTTTTAAGTTGTCCAGTTTAGCTAGAGATATGCTCAAAAATTCAAAAATTAGATATTAATTTGATAGAATTATATTTTATCTTTTATCAGCCAAACAATATTTTGAGGTTTCTAATATTTTGGGAAAAGATGCTCTCTTTGTACCCAAAGGATATAACCACTTCAAATAATGATTATCAGCCTCTGAAGAAGACAAGTAAATGAAAACTGACTGAAACAGAAATAATCCCCAACAAATGAGCTCAAATACTCCTGGGATTGGTCCAGACACCCCGGTGAAATGCGTGACAGGTGGGATTTGGCTCCAATTCCCTTTTTAAATGTCAGTGACAGATCCTGCACACAAGAGAGCCCCCAGTCTTCTTTTTAGCTGATGCTCATTGTCAAGGACCCACGCAGATCTCTTTCCCCTTCTAGGATGCGAGTTCTCGGAATTTATGGTTCTCTAGAGAGAATTCATTAAATATTTATTAAGGTGAATGCACTTAAAGCTCTTGCTTTGCTGCCTTGGAATCCAATGTCCTCAATTTCAACAACCAGTTAACATTTAGAAGGATAAAAGGTTAGGGACAGAGGGCCATGGAGATCATCTATGCTGATGGTTAAGAGCGCGGGCTCTGGAGAAAGACCTGGTTGATATCCAGCCTCTGTTGTCCTTGGGCAAGTGACTTGACTCTCTGAACTCATGTATAAAACAAAAATAATACATCCTCTCTTATAGGGGGGTATGAGGATTAAATGAATCCAGATCAAATTGTCTAGGGTGTATCTGTCTTACAGTAGGTGGTAATTAAACAGTAACAGTAGATGTTATTGTTATTATTGTTTATTACAAGTGACTTCCCATAGTCATCCAACTAACTAGGGCAAGATTCAGGTCCCTTGAATCCCATCATGCCTATGTTCTAAACCATTACAAAAGGAAATACGGAAGAAATATGGTGTTTGCAATTGACAACATTCTCATTCTCATATTAGCATGGTCATTATCAATATCCCTCTTTTATGATTAGAGTTTAAAAGGGATGTTACCATTAAATCCAAGAAATTCCTTATGAAGCCTTTTAAATTCATCTTACTTGAAGTCTTCGGGGTGGATGCCTTTTAATAATACTTGTTTCTCCCTGTTCCAGTGGGATGTCAAAATACATGGCCCTGGGCACTTGAAGGGTTAGGGGAGAAACAAGAACAAACCATTAAAAACAATTTACTATTAAATTAGGCTGATTGTTAATTTTTAAACTTTGTTAATAAAATTTGGGGCCTTTTCAGTTGTATGTGTCTAACCTATGGGTTGAATGTGAAGATGAAACACATAAAGCAGCACCCCTACATGGATGCAGAAGATAAAATATTAGCCTAGACCTGGGATTTAATTTCTGCTTTCCTCATTTCCTCCCCAGATTGCTATTTAGAGGATGATCCACACAATTAACAGTGTTTGACTACAAATGTTATTCAAACATAAAATTTGGCCTGGAAAATAGAAACAATGATTTGTTTTAATTTCATGAAATCTCCCCCAAATAATATAGAAAATCAGAAAAAATACAGCTTTAAGAAATGAAAATAAATTCTCTTTTCAGATGAAATAGATAGATGATAGGTATGAGATAGAGAGATGATAAAGAAATGGAGCATGAGTGTGTCATAGGAGTATACAATACTTAGCATTGTATCTTCCCAATTAAATAGCCCCCCAACCAGGGAAAGAAATTCCCACAAGTTGCCACTATCATACAACGGATCAATGTTCTTTCCTGATACAACAACCCGGGCTACAGAGTTAAGCCTCATTAGGAAAGAGAGAGCCTTGAGAGATCTATTATGGATTTGATTTTTTAGCTTCATTGTCCTGGGCCCTTGGGACTACTACCATGACCAACCCTGCTTGAATGAAGCTTTCTCTCTCGTCCTTTCCTCTTAACAATTTGGGAGCATTCTGATTTCTAGATTGTTGTGTAGACTATCCTATAGTCCCACTTTACATTTCAAATGGAAAAATCCCTGGGTAGTTATGTGTTTCTATCCTTAAGACATTTGAATGACCTCCTTAAGAACTTCACTGTATTCTTATTTTCTTTCAAGAGATGCTAGCTCATTGAGCAAGACAGAAGCAACAATAATGACAACAAAAAACAGGTTGGATTTAAAAATGCAAATATTTTCAGCAAAACTTTTTTCAGCAGCATGACTACTCCTTATTGTCATACTATGATTTGAGTGATATCACCCCATAGTTTAATTTGATTCTCCCAAAATGGCACAGGCTGTGTCAGGCAGTTATTTTTACCTGATTTACAGGTGAAGAAGATTGATGAAGTAATTTGCCCAAAGTTATGCTATTTGGCATTTGGTGGAGCTGGGGATAGAATATGGGCCCCTTGAAAATAGTGATCAGAATGCCCACCATCCCTTTGTTATTTATTTTTAATGTGATTTTACCATTTCAAAAAAGAGAACATTTCCCAGTTGGGACTCTAATGCATTAGAATCAGCTTTTACCATTCAGTTACCAAAATCTTAAGGCTCTGGATAGCGGGTTTGAATAAAAAAGGAATTCTCCAATGAAACTAAGAGGAAAATTTCCACTCATGTGCTTAGGAAGTTGAACATAAGATAGGCCATATATTGGGGCTGGCTCCATGACATAGTGTTTAAGTTTGGTGCACTCTGCTTTGGTGTCCCAGGATCACGGGTTTGGATCCCAGGTGCAGACCTGCACCACTTGTCAGCCATGCTTTGGCAGTGACCCACATATAAAGTTGAGGAATATTGGCACAGACGTTAGCTCAGGGCTGATCCTCCTCAAGCAAAAAAAGAGGAAGATTGGAAACAGATGTTAGCTCAGGGCTAGTCTTCCTCACGAAAAAACACAATAGACCATATAGAACCAATCAAAGATTGTCAGTTCTACAGAAAGTAGCCATGAAAATTATTCTAGGTAAGGTCTCCTAGTTACTGAAAGAGAATACAAGACCTTGTGGTCAAGTTGACCTATAGGGGGAACTTAGTTTTGTTACTGATCCAGAAAGAGAAGGAAAGAGGAAATTACATACATATATACATAGGTATACATTATACGTGTATATTTCTCTTCCCTAGTTAGAATGTTTATTTAATTATCATTGTGGTCGTCACTAATTATCATTGTGATTGTCATAAAACATTTTACATGTTTTGTAAAATATCCCAGGAAAATTTATCCCAGCCACTTCAGTCTCAGAGCTTCTAATCATAAAGGGAAAAAATTCTCTCAGTTCTGCAGATGACCATGAAGAATATGAGATTGGCGAGAGGGTGATTCATGTACTCATCTGTGCTGCAATCAATCAGTTCTGTGTGAGGTGGTTTCCAAATTCACATTAGAATGGATTCACTCTTAAAGCGCTGCTTTCAAAACAACAAAGACTGATGCATTCAACAGCACTGGAGAAAATGATTTAAATTTAGAATCTAACTGAAACATATGATTGTTATAACTCATCACATCTTTATACAATTTTAATCGTCTGGCAATGCTAGGTATAAACATTGGAAGTACTATAAACTAAGCTGAAACAAAATGATTTTTTCCTTCTCATGTGGAATGGTGAAAGCCCCTTGTATACAGCGTAACGTACCCCATCTAAGGTAACATTCTAACGTACCCAGAATACTTAGAACTGACAAATATTCAGCCTCCCATTGAAAGATTTTCCTTTACGTTTCAGCAATTTAGAAACTTTCTAAGATGATGAGATAGACAGGTAAATCTATCAGTAGCTCTCCTTGGCCCAAATACACAAATATCAAGTGGGGTTTCACGTTTACCTGCAGAATACCTTCCATACCAGGTCTCTCGTAGAGGTGGCAGCTGCCCTTCCAAAGCTTTACTCCGGTCCTGCAGTCTCGTGAACAAATATGAACTCTTTTCTTCCAGCTTCTGATTGAATACAATGTCCACAGGGCCAGCTGAGGGAGGCTCTTCCTCTTTGTTTTGCAAAGGTGCTACTTTGGTCACCCTTGGGTGAGCCCTCGAGTGGCTCAGGCCCATTTCACGTTAAAGACATTCAGAGGAAAACCATGAAGGATGTGGTTTGGGGGCCACTCATGCAGCTTGCTGTAATCAAGGTACTCAGAAGTTTAGCCCTGCCTTACAAAGCAGTCATCTCCTTCATGACATCTTTCTGGCTCTATTTCACCACACACTGACCCTCTGGCCACTTCCTGGTGGCCTGTTTCCATGGAGACCTCCCTTCAACTCCTACTTTGCCATTTCAGACCCAAAGAATCCAGTTAAACATTGACTAGTTATACTGCTTTCTGAAAGACTCAGTGGTAGGAATAGAAGCCACTATTGATCATTAAACAAATCTCTAACACCAGGAAGGCCGTTAACAGAGATGGAGCGCAGAGGGTTAGAGAAGTCTTAAACTTGACCCTTCCCTTGCATGCACCTTTAATCACCATCTGCAATCACTACCAACTGAGAACAGCCAAGTCACCTTTGGAAACAGGGGTGCGTGCTAATCATTGAAGGCTTTGTTAATCTTTAATTTAAATGGAGAATTTATCTTCCAGATAGGAAAGAAAACAGCAGAGTGGCTAAAATAATTTGATTTTTCTGTCAAAAACTTGAATCACCTTTGAGGGAGATGGACGTGTTATGAGAGTGTGGGGAGGCAACAGCAATCTTTTCCTGGGGACAAGGGAACAAACTTCTTGAATGTATGGTTCACGTAAAACTTGAGCTTTCAAAGATAGCCATTTACTATGTTAAAAAAAAATACGGAAAAGAAAGACTGAAAGGAAATGGCTGAAATGTTGAGTAGTGATTTTTGAATACTGGGATTATAGGTGACTTTTATTTTATTTATTAGGTTTAGAAACAGAACTCACTTTCCAGTTCTAATTGTTCATGATCACAGATTACTTGTTTTCGTCATATCACCGTAGAGAAGTTCAAAGACATTCATTTTCCATTTTTGCAGAACCCGTGTTCTAGGAAGCTAACATGAGTTTGGACAGTCTTGATACCGATATAGTTCATCTGAAAAGATGTCTGAGCTTAATCTTCCTCCACTTGTGTGGCATTTTACACACAATTTTCTCTGTGGCAGAGAGACTTGTAAGAAAGAATCATATACTAGTAGGAGCTGGAACAAAATTACCTCTGGTAACTAGAGACTATCTTAATTATAAAGATGACAATTCCTGCACAATATCTAGTCGGATTTATTTTTGAATACGATCAGTTTAAGTATTTCTAAGGGCAGAGGGAAGTATTGCAAACTAACAAGTGAAGTAGAAATTATACTGGAAACTGTGGACTTCATGGATCTGGACCAGTGAGAAGGATTCAGCTCTCATTTTTCACCTTATTATTATTTAATTTCGAGAGACTATTTCTGTGGAGAATATGAGTCTTTGTAGAGGCAGTTGGTTAGTTGTTGAGGACATGGTTAAAGAACTGAAGATTTACACCATGTATGTTTCTCTTTTTATTTCTAGCCACTTCCAAGCTTTGTAATTTGTGCAGATTATGTATTCCATGCCTCCATGTCCTCATCTGTAAAATGTGGTTAATCATAGTACTTTATGAGGAATGAATCAATTGATTCCGTTTATAGCTCTTAGAATAATACCTGACATACGGCAAGCTCGGAGTAAACCTCAGCCAGCGTTCTCTTCCTGAGGAAGTATTGCTACACGTCTACACGTAATAGGATGGTCCTTATTACCCATCGGTCAGAATCCATTAAACTAGACATAGCTCTGTCGAAAGGAGTTTACACTTAGTATAGAACAGACCAGTGAAGAAGGAGTGAATTAATTGGGCCTATTGACTGAGAAAACAATGATGCCTAAGGTCGATCACTAAAAATCTTCGTGTGCCAAAAGGATTATATTAGAATGATACTGAAAAATAACTTCAATTTCATTAAAAGGGGAAAAGGAGAATTTAATCTCACCTATATAGTTATATATAAGACATAATTTCTTAACTGGAAGAGTTGGAAAACATTAAGAAGCTCTCACCCACCAAAAAACCTTGACCTCTTCTCAGACTACTGGTGATACTTTATAATGATTCTTTCCTAGTTCAAGAATGGTTATGAATATGCATTACTATGTGTAAAGATGATAAAATATGATGTTATTTGTAAGAGAATTTGTGAATATGAAATGAGAATCTAAGTTTATAAATCTATTAAGATAAGGCAGAGAAGGGATTAAACTTTTCTAAAGCTCAAGATAACGCCCAGAGAAAACTTTATTTTCTTTTTCAGGTGTACCTTGTAATATATTTCAAATTCTGTGTAGATTACATCATGTTCACCACCCGAAGACTAATTACCATCCATCACCACACACATGAGCCTAAGCACCCCTTTCACCCTCCTCCTTCCCCCCTGCCCCTCTGGTAACCACTTATCCAATCTCTGTTGCTATTTGTTGTTTGTTGTTGTTTTTATTTTCTACTTATGAGTGAGATCATATGGTATTTGACTTTCTCCCTCTGACTTACCTCATTTAGCATAACACCTTCAAGGTCCATCCATGTTGTCA
>NC_060286.1:4714084-4804791 GCF_021613505.1 Equus quagga
TTTATTCATTCATCCCTTGATGGGCACCTAGGTTGCTTCCAAGTCTTGGCTATTGTGAGTAATGCTGTAATGAGCATAGGGAGGCATGTATCTTTATGCATTTGTGCTTTCAAGTTCTCTGGATAAATACCTAGCAGTGGAATAGCTGGATTATATGGTAGATCTATTCTTAATTTTCTTAGGAAACGATACTGTTTCCCATAGCAGCTGCACCAGTTTGCACTCCCTCCAGCAGTGGATGAGGGTTCCCTTCTCCGCACATCCTCTCCAACACTTGTGGTTGTTTCCTGTCTTGTTAATTATAGCCATTCTGACAGGAGTGAGGTGATATCTCATTGTAGTTTTGATTTGCATCTTCCTGATAGCTAATGATGTTGAACATGTTTTGCTGTACCTGTTGGCCATCTGTGTATCTTCTTTGGAGAAATCTCTGTTCAGATCTTTTGCCCATTTTTTAATTGGGTTGTTGGTTTTTTGTTGTTAAGACACATGAGTTCTTTGCGTATTTTGGATATTAATCCCTTATCCAATGTGTGGTTTGCAAGTATCTTCTCCCAATTGTTAGGTTGTCTTTGCATTTTCTTGATGGTTTCCTTTGCTGTGCAAAAGCTTTTTAGTTTGATGTAGTCCCATTTGTTCATTCTTTCTTTTGTTTCCCTTGCATGGTCAGACATGGTATGAAGATATGCTGCTAAGACGGATGTCAAAGAGCGTGCTGCCTATGTTTTCTTCTAGAAGTTTCATGGTTTCAGGTCTTACATTCAAGTCTTTAGTCCAATTTGAGTTGATTTTTGTGCATGCTGTAAGGGAATGGTCTACTTTCATTCTTTTGCATGTGGCTGTCCAGTTTTCCCAACACCATTTATTGAAGAGACTCTCCTTTCTCCATTGTATGCTCTTGGCTCCCTTGTCAAAAATTAGCTGTCCATAAATGTGTGGGTTTTTTTCTGGGCTCTCGATTCTGTTCCATTGATCTATGTGTCTATTTTTGTGCTAGTACCATGCTGTTTTGGTTACTATGGCTTTGTAGTATATTTTGAAATCAGGGAGTGTGATACCTCCAGCTTTGTTCTTTTTTCTTGGGAATCCTTCGGCCATTCAGGGTCTTTTGTTGTTCCATATAAATTTTAGGATTCTTTGTTCTATTTCTGTGAAAAATGTTGTTGGAACTTTGATAGGGATTGCAGTGAATCTATAGATTGCTTTAGGAGGTATGGACATTTTAACGATGCTAATTCTTCCAATCCAAGAGCACGGATTATCTTTCCATTTCTTTGTGCCTTCTTTGATTTCTTTCAACAATGTTTTATGGTTTTCGGTGTACAGATCTTTCACCTCTTTCGTTAAGTTTATTCCTAGGTATTTTATTCTTTTTGCTGCAATTGTAAATGGGATTGTATTCTCAATTTCTCTTTCTGCTACTTCGTTGTTAGTGTATAGAAATGCAACCGATTTTTGTATGTTGATTTTGTATCCCATGACTTGACTCTATCCTTTTATTGTTTCTGAAAGTTTTTTAGTGGATTCTTTAGGGTTTTCTATATATGAAATCATGTCATCTGCAAAGAGTGACAGTTTCACTTCTTCTTTTCCAATGTGGATCCCTTTTATTTCTTTTTCTTGCCTGATTGCTCTGGCTAGGACTTCCAATACTATGTTAAGTAACAGTGGTAAAAGTGGGCATCCTTGTCCGGTGCCAGTTCTTAGAGGGATAGCTTTCAGTTTTTCTCCATTGAGAATGACATTTGCTGTGGGTTTGTCATATATGGCCTTTATTATGTTGAGGTATTTTCCTTCTATCCCCATTTTATTTAGAGTTTTTATCATAAATGGATGCTTTATCTTGTAAAATGTTTCTTTGCATCTATTGAGATGATCATGTGATTTTTATTCCTCATTTTGTTAATGTGGTGTATCGCGTTGATTGATTTGCAGATATCAAAAAAGATTTTTAAAAAACAACCCTAATAGATCTACTGGGAAAATTAAAGTTACCTTTGAGATGGTATCTTTCATTTAAAAAAAAAAAGACATTCATTCACTCATTCAACAAATTTTTGTTAAGTATCTAATCTCTGCCTGGCGCTGTTTTTATTCATAATTCTGCAGTAAACTAGGCAAATCACCTGCCCTCATGGAGTTTACACTCCATCACAAGTGTGGTAGTTTTAGAGTAGAAATCTGACAAGGGGTCAGTTTTGAAAATATATAAAAAACTCACACAACTCAACAACAAAAAAGTGAAAAATGGGCAATCCCAATCGAAAAATGGGCAGAGGATATGAACAGACACTTTTCCAAAGAAGATATACAGATGACCAATAGGCACATGAAAAGATGTTCAACATCACAAATTATTAGGGAAACGCAAATCAAAACTACAATGAGATATCACCTTACACCTGTTAGAATGGCTATAATTAACAAGGTAAGAAATAACAGGTGTTGGAGAGGATGTGGAGAAAAGGGAACCCTCTTACACTGCTGGTGGGGATGAAAACTAGTGCAGCCACTATGGAAAACAGCATGGAGATGTCCCAAAAAATTAAAAATAGAAATTCCATATGATCCAGCTATTCCACTACCAGGTATTTATCTAAAGAATATGAAACCACTAATTCAAAAAGATATGTGCACCTCTATGTTCATCACAGCATTATTCACATTAGCTAAGACATGGAAGCAAACCAAGCGCCCATCAACGGATGGCTGGATAAAGAAGTGGTGTATATATATCCAGATATAGATACAGATATAGATGCATGCACAATGGGATACCACTCAGCCATAAAAAAGACCAAACCATGCCTTTTACAACAACACGGATGAACCTTGAGGGTATTACGTTAAGCGAAATAGGTCAGACAGAGAAAGACAAATACCATATGACTTCACTCATATGTGGAAGATAAATAAACACGTAGATAAGGAGAACAGATTAGCAGTTACCAGAGAAAAGAGAGTGGGGAGGGGTAAAAGGGGTAAAGTGGCACATATGTATGGTGATGGATAAAAACTAGACTATTAGTGGTGAAGAAAATGCAGTCTATATGGAAACTGAAACATAATAATGTACACCTGAAATTTACACAATGTTAAAAGCCAATATGACCTCAATAAAAAATAAATAAATGAGTAGAAATAATAATATAAATACAGTAAATTGGACTGAATGCTTAAGACTCTTTCTGGGTCTATAGTTCTTAGATTACTATAGAAAAGGTCTATGAATTTATAGTTTCTTGTGCATATTATAATAAAGACAAAGAGTATCCAGAGTTTTGGAAAAAAAGAAGAATATGATTATAGATACCATTTTCCAAAAATCCATGTGTACATTTATTATTCATGATATTCTAAAATTTTAAGATAAAGTTAGTTTGGGAGGTATTTCTCATGTCCTTGTCTAAGTGCCTTTTCCTTCATCTTTTCATTTCTAATCAATGAGGAGCAAGATCAGGCAAATGTGGCAGGAACAGCTCATTGCAATTCCACAATGCCATATCGTCGGGAGGATCTGAGATTAAGCATGGACACTGGGCTTCTCATTCTGTGAAGAACTGTGTCTAGACACATTAGTCAGATGACACTTTTGGTCTCATGAGAAGAAGAGCTTCCTCACATCCTTTCCATGCTGTCTTCCAGAGGACTCCAGGAGTGGCTCTCTGGCTGCACAGCTGCGGTCGGCGTGCAGAGGGTATGGCTGCCTATTGACCCCATCCACTAACACATTACAGGCAGCTAAAAGGTGTGCTGAAAAGAATTCCACTCCTCCATCCATAGCTCCCAGAACCAGGAGAGAAACCTACCCAGCAGATGTTACAAGAACAGTTCGTTTGAAGTTTCAAAGCTGATTATAGTTATCAGTACCCAATACCTCAACTCTGGTGAGGAATTAAGCATGGATTACAATTTTTTGTTTTACATCTGAGACACAAAATGACTCGGATTAGCACCTTGGTATTAGAAGTAGTATCCACGATTGCCATTTTTCTCAAAAGTCATGAAAGTGGTCATCCTCATCCAGTGAGCCCAGTATGTAGAGGCAGGAACTCAAGGTCACCTTCCTTTCTGCACAACAGCAGTGCTCTCCCTGGGCACTGCTCTGAGGTTTTAGCAGCCTGCAAACCTGCAAGGACCACATGGCTTTCTAAAACTTGACTTGCAAAACAAAAGCCAAAGATGAGTGAATAGTTTTTATTATAGGTTATATTTAGTTTATATTACCTGTTTCTTGCTTAAAAGAAAGAAAAACACCTAAACAATAGAGTTGGACATTTTTGAAGATAGAAAAAATAGTCATGGTTTTAAACACTCTTTGTCAGGAGTTGCTGCTTACATCTCTGCCATCTGCTATGGAAACGTTCTAGAAGCTCCATGGAAGGGAGGAATTCAGGCTTGTCTCCTCTCCTGAAGCTACTTTTGCAAGACACAGAAGCAACAAATTCTCTTCTAGTGCCCCATTTTGGGCAGCCCTCACTGTCTTCATGAAGCGATGGTCTATACGTCTCTCCAGGGAAAAAGAACAATACCCGACATACACTGAGCACGTGTGATGTGTCAAGTGTTATGTATATTATCTTATTTTATCTTGACAATTGTTCTCTGAGGTAGATTTGATTCTCATTTTTCAGGCTGTGAAAATAAGGCTTGGAGAACCTAAGAATCTTCTCCAAGGTCGCGTAACTAGTAGGTGAAAAAGGCAGGATTCAAATCCAGGTTTATCTGTCTCCAGAGCCCATGTTCTCCATCATTGCCCCACGCTGCCTCCCAAGAAGTCATTTACCTTATTTTAGAAGCTTGATCTCCTTGGTAAAACTAGTCGAGATAACTTGTGGGCAACTCAGTCAGGCTCTTCATGTCCAAAGGCCTAACTCATAATCCATGCCCATTTCCCATCATTTATTAGAGGCATCAGCTCTTTTCCTGGTAGCTTTTTCCCTCATAAAGGATGAGGCTATGTTGTTCCTAGCAACATGTCCATACGTGCTCTTCCCTGGACCACGGGACACTAACAGCCAACCAGCAAGCAAACCAGGCCAAGCTTTAAGGTTTCAGTCCCATCAAACTTGCTCTGTAAATGCCCTATTACTCTGCTTTTTAAAGAGCTAAATGGAGTAGGGGTGGGGGAAATGGGTGAAGGGAGTCAAAAGGTACAAATTTCCAGTTATAAAATAAATAAGTCCCTGGGATGTAACATCCGGTATGGTGACTATAGTTAATAAGACTATACTGTGTGTTTGAAAGTTGCTAACAGAGTAGATCTTGGACGTTCTCAACACACGAAAAAAAACTGTAACCATGTGTGGTAATAAATGTTAACTAGACTTATTGTGATGATCATTTTACAATATATACAAATGTGAAATCATTGTATTGTATACCTGAAACTAATATAATGTTATATGTCAATTATATCTCAATAAAAAATGATAAATCGAAAAAAAAAAAGCTAAATAGGGCCTTGGGTTTAATAGGACCCTCTTCTCCATGTCAACAAAACTAACCAACCCCCAAAGTAGGTGCTGAGTGAATTTCAATTTAAGCACATGACAGTTCAAACCCGATCCTAAACCAAAATAATCACTACGATTCTTTTTATTTTTCATGAAAATTCAAAAATATTTTGCTTTAATTTTAAATTCAAATACTTGAACACTAACATATCACACAACCACAACCTTAAATATAGTTAGAAGATATCCTTACATTAATTTGCCAAAGTTTTATTAGCCAACTCATAGGAAAATAATGAATGGAGATAGACCACATCAAGTCCCTTATACAATTTTACTCCTATCAAACAAAATAAAATAAATTAAAAATTATAAAACTCAATGGTCAGCATTAGTGTGCAAGTATATATAAGTATTTTTCAAGGTACTATTCATTGATATTATGGTAAGCCATCTGAAGTTAAATAAAAAGAGCCTTAAAACAATGCATGACTTTTGAACTGGTAATTTCACATTCCCAGAAAATAAATCAAAAGAAAGAAAGAAGTCAATTGTACAAATAGTGGCCAAACAAGAGAAGAAATGGTCCCATGGCTATTACACATATAAACACGGTAAACTTTGAAAGAGAGTTACTTAGACTCTATTACTACCTAGACATATGAAATGACAGTAAGTGGAAAAAAAGCAGAACAAAAAGCAATGTGAAATATGTATTGTGGCTCAACTTTGCACTGGCATAGTCTCAGGATGATTTGCTGAGCTGTATAGGATTTGTGTACTTTTCTGTAAATATTTCAATAAACGAACTTCTAAAATCTATTGCTGAATTTTTACCAAATTCAGAGCAAAGCTATTTACAATCATGGAAATAAAAAATTAACTTTTCACTCACCAAAAACTAATGACAAATAAAACCAACAAGTAATTTCCATTTTTTATATGATTCCACTTGGTAAACTGAATCTGGTCATAAAGGAAAACCTCATCTTCTCGACAGGATTAGAAAAAAAATAAGAAACTATTTGAGAGTTTCAGTAGACAGATTTACCTGGCATCATCAACTAAAAAAAAAATCTTGCTATGTAAATCAGAAGCTGACCATGTCTTCTCTTCAACACCCGTTCTAAGTAAGCAGATAAGCCTTTTATTCAACTTCACTGTCGGGTCAAATGGAAAATTACGCATTGAGGGCCTACTTTGTGCAGAGTGCCGGACTGAACACAGCTGAAAGCTCTAGAACTGCAGATGTCAGAAAGGGAGGCTCCTGGTGCCCAACAATGTCACCTGGCAGTACTACATTTGTGGGGTCTGATTCTCAGCATTTCAAAGCAGAGCACACTGCTGTCCATATACGTGGAATTGGCCTGTTTCTCATGGATGGGATCATACGAGCCAAGCACATGACATGGCAACAAAACAAACCAATCCTGGACCCAGAAACCCAATGCGTTGTTTTAACAATGATGTTCTTGACTGATCTGCTTCTGCTCCTGTTAAGGACCCGCTTCCAGATATCGAGGCGTCTTGGAGGCCAACCAGTAATTAGAAGGTTTCTCAGTGAGAGTGCACTCAGCACCAAGGAAGGGAATCTTGAGGAGTATTTCACCCTCTTTGTGATCCCCCTGTACCTAGTGTTCTGCCACTATGGTGCAACCAATCACACTGAACGGAATTTATTAGATTATACAATTGTCTTCCCAGGAACTTCCCATGTACTCTTAAAGAACAGAAGCCGTGTCTTGGCTGCACAATAAACGTGTGTTGCATTGAAATTATTAAGTTGGACTCTCTTCATCCCAAAACGCAACCCAGACTAGTTAGAATACGAGCACTTGCCAGAGTCAATGTGCACATCTCTCTTAGAAAGGACAGAGTAAACCATTCTGGCTATGGAGTGGAGAAAAAATTAGAAGGCAAGTGGAGACGCAAGTGGACAAATTAAGGGGCTAATTGCTAATTTAGGCAAGAAACAATTGTAGATGGACAAATAATTGTTGTATATTCATATAATGGAATGGAATGGAAAACTACACAATTGAGAAAAAGAACAAATTATTGATCTACGCAACAGCATGAATGACTCTCATAGACGATGTGACAAGAAAGAAGCCAAACTCCAGATGTATACGGTATGAGTCCATTTATATGAAGTTCAAGGACAAGACCAATTTATGATGATAAGGGTCAGAATAAGGGTTTCCTTTGAGAAGATATCAGCTGGGAGGGGGCTTGTGGGAGAATGTTCCCTTCTTAATCAGGGCAGACCCCATGGGGGTGCGTATGTATGCATACTTAAAATATGGGTGCCTTATTGTATTGTGATCATTTCCATAAACTCTTTATTTCATGTAAAAATGTTTTAAAATACTGTTGGTGGCCTGGTCTAGGGTGGTGGCAGTATGGACTGGCAGAAGCAGATAGATATTGGAAAGAGATTTGAGAGGTAAAGTCATTGAGAAGAAAAAATGAGCTAATGCCTGTAAGGTGTTTAGCACAGCACCTGGCATATAGGAAAGCTCAGCAAATGTATATTCTAATAATTGCCTGAAAAGTTCGTGAGCAGATTAAATTAACTAATGCCCATAAAGTACTTAGATCCTTGTCTGGGATATAGTAAATTTTCAATGAGTAGCAAGTTTTTTTAATTGATTAGGCTGTAACCTCTTTTCACATTCATTCTGCCTTATTAAACCCTGTTCTTCTTGGTATTATCTGGAAGATAACCCGTACCCTATGAAGGGATTCCCAGAAAATCCATTTCATCCCCTCTAATGAATTTTATTAGCCTAAGTGTACCACTATAGTATAGCTACCTACATATTGGCTCCCAAGGGATCCTAAGGAAGCCCCCTTCATCAGCTTCCCCAGGACCACTGGAGATAAAGCCACAGGAAGCTGATGCATGTAAGCTTTTACTCTCCTTCTGGTTGCTGCTTCATCATATCAGGATTGTTAGCACCATTTCTTGCAATCGTGTGTCAGGAGACTCCCTGATAGGGTTAAAGCTCCTTAGCATTGTGTAGGAAAGGACATCCCAGCACCATCTGCCAGGCCTGCAATTCTATTAAACTGTCAGCATGATAAATGACAAAGAGAAGGCATTGGAACAGGAGAAAATCTACAGTGAAGTACTGTAGTCATAAAACAAAAAGAACCAAAAAGGATTTAGGGCAAATACACAAACCATCCTTTATAATACAATTTTCACTTGCAAAGAGGGAACAGAGAGACTGAACTATAACTCCTAGGTCCAAGCAGAAGGCAGTAAGACAATCAGTCATCCCTCAGCCCTGATTTGCGGGCGCAGATCAGTGATGCGTGCTCCAGCAGTTCCATCTCTGCTTCCAACCAGGTCTCTGGGGGCTCATTGAAAACACACCTTGTCCAGTTTGTGCAAGAAGATGGTATCTAGATAGCTGGTTACTCTGTGCATCCCTTTGCTTACATAAATAAATACATATCTCTGAGATGGAAAATAATTTGGTTACTGCTCTTCAACTACAATTATCTCAAGAGAGCAGTCACCAAGCGCATCACTGCCCCACTTCTAAATTTAGCCCCCACTAATGACGTCTTCTGTAAACAGAGCATAGGCAGTCGGTTTCTAAATATTTGGATTTTGGAACGAGTTCCAATGAATCTCATTTAGAGTCACCAGGTAACAATGCCAATATTAAAAGCAATATTGATTCTATGGATGCTAACAGATGACTACTGAAGTGCTAAAAGATTCAAATGGCTTTGAATATAACTTTTCCAGAGAGCAAAGGAACCAGAGGCAGCAAAATCACGAATAATCTCCATGCATGTGATGGTGCCAGAAACATCCCTGGAGACTGCTTTTTCTAAAGAGAAACTGTATAAACCTTTAATAACAATTAGCATGTATATCATCTTGGGTTTTCCCGACACTTTAACCAAAACTAGTAAAACAAGAAGATTAGTGGTGGCAGAGTAAAAATGCAATTACCTCAATAACCAAACTGGGCATATCGGATTCATAATAATGTTGCATCTTCCTCATTTTTTGCATATATGCTGTGTCACCACAGCGAAATGCTTGAATGCAGCAAGTTAAACACTCTTCATTGAGTGCCTTAGGTTTAGGACATATAATGATTTTCCTTCTGGACTTAAGATACACGGTATTGGGGTATTTTACTGCCTTGGAAATGGAAAGTTAATAACTACGTTAACCAGTCAGTATGTGGATGCCTCAATCAGATCATTAAACACAAACATTAATGAGTTTGTTGGGCAAAAACCATAAGAAAACAGAGACATAGGAAACAGATCCATGAAAACACCCCCTGTCTAATCTATAGGCATATGATGCAATTATTCATCCATTTCAAGCGAGGCAACAAGCACTTAAAATATCTGGCAGTTGTCCCACTACTCAATTTGCATGTCAACGTTTCTGTTATATTAAAGGAAAGAAAAATGACATCAGCAACTTCAGTAAGAGGCCTGTTGCTTTTTGCCAACTTATTCAACACGGAGATAAATATCCAGTTATTTGATACATTTCCCCCATGTTGCCTTATTGATTTGGTTAATCTTTAGGAGTTTTCTTAATAGGTTTTCTAGGAATATCCTTCACTATTTCTATAAATCAGAATTCATGGTATAAAACCACTCTGGGAAAGGGTTGGAGGACTCCAGAAAGATGGCAAGTCCATGCCTCCTGGGGGAACTTTGTGCCTATTTTGGTCCTAATAGCCATCAAAATGCTTCTCTACTACTCCAAAGCTCCCCAGAATCAAGCACTCACAGAAGTTTGTGGTGATTCACGGATTCCCAGCCCATGAGAGGATGAGAGAGTACCATGAGGTAGGAGACACAGTGGACTATGGCCTGGTTTGGGTGGCTGCACTTGCAATCGCCAGCTCTGGGATCTCGCAGAAATTAAAATACTGGTTACTTTTTTCTAGCTGACCACCTGCCATGACCAGGTACTACACTAAGCGCTTCATACTCTCCGTCTCATCTAATCCACTGAAGAATCTCGATGGCCTCATTGTTTCCCCAGTTTTTCAGGTAAGAAATCTGAAATTCAGGGAAGGTGGTAACTTGCCCCAAGTCCCACAGGGAGGAAACAGTAGGTCCACCCGAGTGCTGAACTGGCTCACCACACACGCTGCCCCAGGTCTTCAACCTTTGAAATTACATCATAACACTTTCCATGCTTATCTCACCAGAAGGATGGGAGAAACCAATGGTAAACTCATAATATGTAAGACACTTTGGGAACCAAAAAGTGCTACACGAATGTACGGGCTTTGTATAATTCCAAAATCTTTGGGCATCAAATTACAGAATATCCATCTGAAACTGGGTTAAGCAAAAAGAATATATTGGTTCATGTAACTGGCAAGTCCAAGGCAAGCAGGGCTGGACTCGGAGGCTCAGAGAATGCTGTCAGGGTTTTCTCTTCATATCACTTGGCTCCACTTTCTTCTGCTTTGGCTGCATCATCATGCAGGCTCCTCCTCTGTGGTGGCAAGGTACTCAACCTATTCTTAGAGCAGAAAAAGGAGGACACTCTCCTGGGTGCTACAGCGAATATTCCAAGATTATTCTCATTATGTCACATGTCCATCCCCAAACCAGTCACTGGGGTAGAGGGTGGAGTGAGATGTTGATTGGTTTAGGTCTAAGTATGTGCTCACCTCAAGAGCCTAGCCCCAGGTCAGCTTGCCACATGCCACCTAGATTGGGGGTGGATTGGGTGGAGGGTTCCGGGGGTGGGAGTGGGGGTGGGGCTTGGGGGTAGGGGTGTGGGTGCCCCAAGGAAACTGGAGTTCACTTAGCAGAAGAGAAAGCCACACAGAAAGACATCCACTAAAATACTTTAATAATAAACACTGAGCTTTGTATTTGTTTGCAGACCAATGATGGAGAATGCCTAGCAAATATTATTTGGAGCTAGAATGCTCCAAAGTTAGAAAGCGCATCCATGTACACTATACCATTTCTATTCTCATTATACCCTTACAAGTACAAATCACCATTTTATAGATGAGCAAACCGCGTCTCAGCACAGTTAAAAGTTTGCCCAAAGCCACTGAGTTGCTAAGAGGCGAAGGCAGAATGTGAACCTTTTCTGATCCCAATTCAGTAATTTGAGAAGCCAGTGTAGGTTTAATACTGCGGATTTTGATTAAATGTGCACTGGAAGTGAATTTGCCTTAAAGAAGGCATTGCTAAGCACAAAAGTTCAGCCAGCAACATCTTTCCACCCTATACTTTGGGGAAATATTAAACTCTCCCCCTGAGGGTGGACATTTGCAACAAAACATGCCTTTCTAATACTTAACTTCTTTGCTATATTGGACATTCCCGGTGGCAATGTAAATTCTTGGGCCATTCCTTTGGGAAGGCAATTTGGTAATAAAATATCAAGAGCTATAAAAATGTCCATGTTCTTTGAATTAAAATTCTACTCCTGGGAATTTATCTTATGAAAATGATTGAAATAAATGAAGAAAAATTCATGTTTATAAAAACGTCCGTGGCAACACTAATCATAACATTAAGGTTTTGGAATTCAAAGAGATAATGTATGTGAAGTGCTCAGCGGGGGGCCCGCGATCAAATTCCCAGAGGCTGCAGGAATTCCCTGCTTAGCCCTGAATGATAATGGGTCTTCCCACTTGTGTCCTTTCTGCATGGAAGTTTCCTCCCCGGATACCTTGGACTCACTTCTTCCTTTCCTTGGGTCTCTGCCCAAATGTGACCCCACCTGAGAGGACTTTCCAGACCACCCTCTCTAAATATCACGTCCTCACTATCCTTTTCTACCTCCTTACCGTGTTTTATTTTCTTTAGCAGATATTTCTACTTCATATTTTATATTTTTGTTTGTTTATTGTCATTGTCTTTCTCTTCCCCCATGAGAAGGTAAGCTCCATGTGGGCAGGGACTTCGGTTAGTTCATTGCAATGTGTCCAACATCTAGAACGATACCTGGAACACTGCTGAACAAATATTTTTTCTGTCCTTATTCTTCTTCTTCAACCCTTGGCTTCCATATTTCTTCACTTATCAAAAGTTTTTATTTTACCAACTCCTTTTTTTTTTTTTTTTTGGTCAGAAACAGGGCTCAGGCAGAGCAAGATGGATCAGCCTGGGGAAGGCTCGGACAAGCAGGTCCAGAAGCCCTGCTGGTTGGTCAAAGGGCCAAGATCTGAACATATAAGCAGAGGGCAGAGTTGATATTCTGGAGAGGGGCATGTAGGAGGTAAGTGCTATGGTGAGTCCAGACCTGGATAATCAGCTCACAAGAAAAGCATGGGGGATCTAGGACCTAGGGTGTCTGTCAAATCAGGTATGGGTCAGGCCAGCAATAAAGATGGCCAATCAATCTCAGAGAGGCACAACCTCTCTCAGTGATTTTGTCATAGGAAAAATAATGTTCTGGAAAAAAATTTCAGCCACTGAACCATATGAGATACCAGCAAGGAATTTTATTACTGAGAAACTTAGATCCAAAGCAGAGACCAAGTTATTGGGATAAACTGAAGACTGTCTTAGGTCAAGAGTTGCCCTGGAGGGAAGTAAATTCCCAGGCTCTTCCGAGGAAGGCAACTGCAGGAGCCTGAGCTCATCCCCCTAAAAGAAGAGCTGCAGGTGCTGGCTGAGAGGTTCAAGCACACTGAAACTAGGTAGGGAGAGCAGGCACAAAAACAAATTGTACATGGGATCCAAGGATGTGGCGACTTTGAGATACGGCGACCTGGCTAGACTGAGCTACCTTTCTCAGAATTCCCACCCACCTAGGTTTCCAGTTAGGGAGGGCCAAAAATTATACTTCATGCAAGATTTGGAGTGTGAAAGTGGAGCAGTGGCCATTTTAATTTTTTTTGCTCAGAAGGTGGAGGCAGGCATTTTTTGTAGCTCACACATGTTGTTGCTTATCTGTTGGTTCACCTCGTTGATGTGAGGCAGGGACCAGGCCTATAACTTACCCTTGGATAAAGTAACTTCTAGATAAGTCCACCCTGTCCTGGATCCTCCTGCATCTTCTCCCACTCCTGAGTCAGACGGGCGTCTAGCTCCACGAAGGACACCAGCTCCTCCTGCAGGACACTCATGACGTCAAGGTGGGAGGCAGTGAGAACTGACATGGGTTCCAGCTTATGCTCATGGATGCCAGCTGGTCCTTATCCTCCCCTCGTTTCTATCCATCTTCCCTTCCCAACTGCCTGTCCTGCAGACTTCAGGACGCACCATCAGATAGGAGGTGACACCTCTACAGAGGCTGTTTAATCAGCTCCCACAATTGTATAAGGTGAAATCTCTATTTTAAAAATCATATATACATGTATGCAAACCACGGATATGTATACACACACATACATGTATATATATCCTACTGGTTCTATTTCTGTAATTGAAATATGCTGACTGACACAAAGTGGATCTGGCTGAAGGACTAACTTTGTCTGCCAAAGTCTACTATTGGGTAAATTTTGTCTCAACAAACATTAAAAACCTGCACATTATGGACACCTAATATAATTTAATTAATGTCTACTTTAAGTATTAGTCTCCTCCCACAAGACAAAGTTTGTATACAATAGCCTAAAGTTCAGTAACAGAAAAATCCCTAACAAGAAAAATAATTATGGGGGCCGGCCCAGTGGTGTAGCGGTTAAGTTCAAGCACTCTGCTTAGGTGGCTTGGGGTTTGCTGGTTCAGATCCCAGGCGCAGACCTATGCACTGCTTATCAAGCTATGCTGTGGCAGGCATCTCATATATAAAGCAGGAGATGGGCAGAGATGTTAGCTCAGGGCCAATCTTCCTCAGCAAAAAGAGGAGGATTGGCAGCAGATGTTAGCTTGGGATAATCTTCCTCAAAAAAAGAAAGATTATGGAAAAACTTCTCCAATTACTTACTCTAAATAAAATTAATGCTTACTAGTAATGCTGGATATCTATCTTACTGGGTTATTTAAAACTAGTTCTTGCAGGACTTCTTTTGACCCAGCAATAGATTTTCTTGAACATATCTCCAATTTCAATAAATCTTTTGATTCTGCCATTTGACATGAATTTTACAAGTTCTATTCCTAAACAACTTAATTAACTGGTTGCAAGATTGAAAAATATTCTTACAAAGACAAAACGTACTCCATTTAAAGCTCAAGTTATTAGCTTGGGAAAGTGGAATCACTCAGTAATTGAATACAGAATCACTATAAATATTTAGTAGTTTTATATTCTGATGCAACTCTGCATCAATCTGTCACACTGATAAATTCATTAACAATTTAAGCCTGGAATTTGGGGTCTACATAAGCTCTGAATTATTCATTCCACCGTGAAACTGCACAGCATCTCTGGAAGATGTATCTGTTGGTGGTAAAGTTCCACTAATGTGCATTTATAGTAATGGGAGAAACATTGCCAACTGTGTCTCTGATACTCTGAATCAGAGAAAATTTTAAGTCTATTGAGAAAGTGCC
This sequence comes from Equus quagga, assembly GCF_021613505.1. Taxonomy (NCBI): domain Eukaryota; kingdom Metazoa; phylum Chordata; class Mammalia; order Perissodactyla; family Equidae; genus Equus; species Equus quagga. The sequence continues at coordinate 4,729,015 of NC_060286.1, forward strand.
CATTTTCATAATGAAAATCCGAACAGTGTTGTCATATCTGTAAAGGAAGGCAGGCACCATTCTCAGATTTCTCTTCATTCAATGTACTGGTCAAGGCATTCTCATGGACTCCTGTGTCCCGTTCTAAGCTTAGGATATTTCCATTCACATGAAAGCAAGACAGTGAATGAGCAATGAATTTAACAGCAACGCACAGTTGAACTGAATTCAAATTGTTGTTAATTTTAGATACATCTGGCCAGAAAATAATCAATAGGAGAAACATGGAGAGAAGTTTTCTGCCTATGCTGTTGGATCTCTTTGTCTTTTTTTAAGATGATATTTATTAAAAATTTACTCTGTGTCAGGATCTGGGGTAATTTTTTTTACATATATCATCTTTAATCCACAGCTCTGCTGGATGGATACCATAGTTATCCCCCATTTCAGTTTTTTCCAGTTTTCCTGAGCTATGATTGATTAGCATTGTATTCGTTTCAGGTGTACAACATAATGATTTAACATATGTATATATGGTGAAAAGATCACTGCAGTAAATTTAGTTAACATAGATCACCTCACATAGTTACACATAGTTACAAAATTGTTTTTCTTTTGATAACAACTTTTAAGATCTACTCGTAACAGCTTTCAAATATACAATACAGTATTGTTAACTATAGTCACCATGCTGTATGTTACATTCCCAGAACTTATTTATCTTGTAACTGGAAGTTTGTCCATCTTGGGCACTGTCACCCATTTCCCCCAACCCTCATCTGCTGCCTCTAGCAACTGCCAATATGTTCCCTGTCTCTATGAGTTTGGTTTTTTTGGATTCCATATATAAATGAGACCATACAGTACTTATCTTTCTCTGTCTGGTTTACTTCACTTAGCATAATGCCCTCAAAGTCCATCCATGTTCCCACAAATGGCAAAATCTCCTTCTTCCTTACGGCTGAATAATACTCCATTGTATATATATCACATCTTCTTTATCTATTCATCCGTCAGCGGACATTTAGGTTGTTTCCATATCTTGGCTATGGTAAATAATGCTCCAGTGAACATGGGGATGCAGATATCTCTTTGAGAACGATTTTGTCTCCTCTGCTTATATTCCCAGAGGTAGAATTTCTGGATCATATGGTAGTCCTATTTTTTTTTTTTTTTTTTTTGAGGAATATTAGCTCTGAGCTAACATTCACACCCATCTTCCTCCATTTTATATGTGGGATGCCTGCCACAGCATGGCTTGATAAGTGGTATGTAGGTCCACACTCAGGATCTGAACCAGTGAACCCCAGGCCACCGAAGCAGAATGTGCAAACTTAACCGCTGTGCCACTGCGCTGGCCTCTGATAGTTCTATTTTTAATATTTTGAGGAAGCTCCATACTGTTTTCCATAGGGGATACACCAATTTACATTCCTACCAAGAGTTCACAAAGTTTCCCTTTTCTCCACAGCCCTGCTAACACTTATTTCTTGTCTTTCTGATGATAGACATTCTAACAAGTGTAAAGTACTATCTCTCTGAGGTTTTGATCTGCATGTCCATGATGATTAGTGATGTTGAGCACCTTTTCATGGCCATTTGTATGTCTTCTTCGGGAAAATGTCTATTCAGTTCCTCAGTCCATTTTTAATCAGATTGTTTGTTTTTTTGTTATTGAGTTTCATGACTTCCTTATATATTTTGGATGTTGATCCTTTATCATATATATGATTTGCAAATACTTTCTTGCATTCCTTAGGTTGCCTTTTCATTTTGTTGATGGCTTACTTTGCTGTGCAGAAGCTTTTTTGTTTAATGTAGTCCTATTTGTTTACTTTTGCTTTTGTTGCCTTTGCTTTTGGTGGGAAATCCAAAAAGTCATTGCCAAGACAAATGTCAATGTCAAACATACCCTCTATGTTTTCTTCTAGGAGTTTTATCGTTTCAGGCTTCCCCATTTCAAAAATGAGGAAACTGAGGGTCAGAGAAGTTCAATAGCTAATTCCAGGGTCACAAAACTAGGATTTCATGGTCCTGGGATCTGAACCAAGTTTATTGCCAAAGCCTGTGCTCTCAGTTACTTCTCTCGATAGCCTTAACTTTACAAAAAGTAAACACAGAAAGACCATGGAGAGATGGGCTAGTTCGTGTCTTTGGGATGTGGCTTTTACATTATTCATCTACTGCTGTGGAACAAATCACCCCAAAACTTAGTGATTTATAATAAGAAGAATCATTTATTATCTCATAACTTCATATATGTGGGTCAAGACCCTGGCAGTGGCTTGGCTATATGGTTCTGGCTCAGGTCTCTCATGAGGCTAGATGTCCGCTGGGACTTCACCATCTTGACTAGAGTTGGAGGATCTCCTTCCAAGGTGTCTCACTAAGATGGCTGTCAAGTTGGTGCTGGCTTTTGGCAGGAGGCCTCAGTCCGTCTACATGTGGGCTTCTTCACAGGGCTGCTTGTGTCCTCACAGCATGCTGAGTGGCTTCCCCTGGAACTAGCAGTCCATGAAACCAAGGAAGAAGCTGCGATGTCTTTTACTATCTAGCCTCAGAAATCATACACTATGACTTCCTCAGTGTGCTGTTGTTCACACAGGTCAACCCTGATTCAGCGTAAGAGGCGACTCCAGAAGGGTGTAGATAGCAGGGGGTAAGGATCCCTGAGGCCATCTTGGAGGCTCGTCACCTCGATCCTCCGGCTGTTCCTCTGGCAGGTAGCAGATTACATTCCGCCTGTGACAGTGTTTCAGTTGTCTCTCTAGCTATGCACAGTTAGAAAGTCAAGAAATCACTGCAAAACTATGGCACCTGAGAGCCTCTTTAGCTGTGGTGTGCCTGCCAGCAGCTGAAGGCCGGCGAGCTGAGACTTTCGGCCACAGTAGGTGAGGGGGAGTTTTCTACCCCACTCAGAGTCAGGGGCAGTAAACAACAGCTGATAGAGAAAGATGGCTTTTAGAAGATGGAATCTTCAGAGAAAGAAAGTCAGCATGAAAAAGCAGTGGAGCGTAGAGCATAGAGCATGCGCGAACTACAGGAGGGAAGAGCACAGAGAAAACTGAGGACCAGGAAGAGCGAGCGTGAGGAAGGGAGAGCAAGAGGAAGAGGATTTGAAGCAAAGGCATCAAATCCCAGAGGACCGAGGCACTGACAGCGGGAAGGAGATCGGGTCCCCAGAGCACCCCACACAGCACGAGGACAGGAGATCAGAGGGAGGACACAGAGACAGAAGTGGACACACGCCCAGCACTGCAGGCATGAGAAGAAACAGCATTTCCTGGTGAAGAGCGCTTGTGACCAAAACTAAGCCCACACCTCAACAGGGTGTGTTTTCCAAAAAAATTTTATTGCAAAAGTAATACATGTTGTTGAAAACTCAAACAGTACAGAAATAATAAAAATGGAACCTAGAAGTCCCATCCCCTAAAGACAACTACCACTTACAATTTGGTTCATGTCCTTGCAGGCCTTTTCTGAGATTGGACAGCCATAGAGGGAAATATATCACCTTCCCTGTACATATTGTATTGCATTTGCTTTTCCACATCATAACATGGCTTTGACTTCTTTCTGTATCAGTCACTACAGAAACGTCTCATTCTTTTCGTTTCTTGGTATTCTGTTTTTTGACTGTTATATGACTTATTTAAACAATTCCCTAAAAAGGGACATTTGAATTGCTTCTAATTATTCACTACCATAAACAATGCTTAAGGAAACATCCTATGCAACAATATCCTTCCATAATTGTGGGAGCATTTCCGTGGAAAATTTCCCAGAAGTAGAACTGCTGGATCAAAGAGTACGCACGTTCCAATGTTTAATGGATATTGCCTTCCCAAAAGGTTGTACCAATTTGCATGTGTGTATTTTACATCAGATTTTTTTGATTAACTTAACTTCCAACCAAACTCAACTATATGCTTATTCATAATATGAATAAGCTATTGTCAAATAGTTCTAAGCCTAGTGTGTTGTGGTGAAAATTCCATCCATTCGGAAAGAGTCGTTATATTGTAGGATAAAATATGTCAGATGAGCAAGGCTTTTTTTTTTAATACTTACCCAAGTAATTATGCATCTGTTTCCCCAGCCTGGAAGTATAGGTTAAAGGCTTCCCAGCTACTATACGGCTCCAGCCCAGAAGCCACAACATCTCCTTGATTTTCCCCCACTTCCAAAATCCCAGCATTCATCAGGAGTTCCTTCTATCAAGAAAAAGCATCTAATAAGCCAGGATCATTTTACAGTGTATTAGCTTTATTTGTGACCCTTTTCAGGAGTATTTGCATTTTAGAGTTGAATGCAGAGAAACTAATGTATCATGGTATTATTCCTAATGAAAGTGTTAAAGGGGGTTTAAATGAATAGAAGGGGAGATGAAAGTCACTAAAGACAACCTCAGTTGCCTAGAGACTACTTCCAGTAAACGAACGAAAGGTACTACTATTCACTCTCAGATGTGAGTGGTAGCATGTTTATGGTCCCCATCCACAGATTGGCATCTACTATTAAATATTTTCAATTTCCCTGGTAGATCTCTAAAATAGTTACTAACAGCCAACTTTCTCCTTCCCCTGCCCTCCTGAGCCCCTCCCCCACCCCCCATCCACCTCATTTGCCAGGCTCCACAACGGGCAGAGGAGCACAGCGAGAAGGGACCTCCACTTCCAGAACCCATGGAAAGACTGCACTCTGGGCGCAATCAAGCTCCCCCAGGGACTTTACTGCAGGTCACCTCCCAGATGCCTTCCAGGCTGAAGGGAAATGAAAAGCAGCTCCACCTCACTAGGAACTGAGGACTAGCTGAGTAGGTTAAAGTTCCATTTAGGCCCATCTTCAGGATAATGGGTTTAAGAACCAAGCTTCCTGCAGAGTGATTCACACTACACCAGCCCAATTTGGAAAACCAGTATACTTAGTTACAATCCTAAGTAACTAGATACTTCAGTTGCCAGGGGAAAAAAATCCTCTTCTTAGCAAATAGCAACTGGAAAAGACCCATCAAAAATAATGTTTCATGAGCACTAAAGTCAAAGAACGTGGGTGGGGTGGCTTCCTTTCATTGGGTGGTCCCCATCTTATGTTAGCACTAATAAGCTCCATTCTCCTTACTTGGGGGGCATGGGTTAGTTGGTGTATAAAATGTTTAGGACCCTGACATTTAACTTCCCTTGGACATTGTTAAGCTGGTAATGTTTGTTCATCTATTCATTCAACACAGTTATGAGAAGCTGGATGAGCAAGGCGCTGTGTTAGGGCTATTGTGGAAACAATCCTAAGTGCGGGGAGAGAAATAAGCATGACCAGGACATGATCATCTAAAATGATACTTATTTTAGCAAAGTCAACAGGGGAAGAAATAAGCACACCCTTTTCCAAACTTGTAATTATGTAGAGGAAAGCTGCAGAGTAGGGAAGGGCTAGTAGGGCCACAGGCAGTGCATGGGGACCGTGACCCAAACCCTTCTACAACAGCCCAAGCCACACCCTGCCAAAGCTCCCAAAGGCGTGGCTTAGGTCTTAGGATGGCGATGAGAGAGAGCCAGGCTCCAGAACGACTCGAGGACAGCTTTGGAAACTCCACCTGCTGGACTGGAGTGAGACAAGCAGAAGGGGATACGTGTGCTAACACCATGGTTCTCACCCACACCAAGACAGCATACTGTGACAGAGGCTGCTGGCTAACCCCCAAAATTTATGCTCTCCCTTCTGTAGTGTGAATTTGTTGCTGGGAGGTCACTGTCCAACCATAGGTTTATTTCCCAGTACCCCTTGAATCCAGGTGTGACCACAGGACTAGTTCTCACCAACAGAGAGTAAGTAGAACTGAGGTGCACCATTTTCAGAATTTGCCATTAGCTGGAAGCAGAAGACAGAAGATCCACAGGATGGAAGGAAGCTGGGTGTCTGAATTACCATAAGGAAGAAAGCTCCCTGCTGATCAGGATTATACACACCAGACTGCTACATGATGGAAAAATAAACTTTTCTTGTGTTAAGCCACTAAACGTTTGAGGTTTATTGATTATAGCAGCTAGTTTTACCCTAACTAACAGAGAAAGGCAACTGAACTCATGCAATAAGGGGTGAGAATCTGCTCCCTACACTCTGTCTTCAAGGAAAAAAGCACTTGGAAGTTTTCTAACGCCTAACACTTAGAAGGAGAAGGTCATCGGGGTTTTAACAAGTAGTTAACACATGTCAGGGTGAGCGTAAACAAGTTCAGTGTCTTGGAGTAAATAGTTGACTCTCTGTTTCCCTGGTTTCCCGTCATACTTGACGTCTGCAGGTGAGCAGTGGTCGGAAAGCCAGGAAGAGAAAGCTGGCTCCTCCTGCAGGCTCCTCTGAGAAACGGGGGCTCCACTTTCCCCAGGCAGCCCAGTGACCAGGCCACCGGGTCAAGGAGTTTGCAATTGTAGAATCTGGGGGTGGGGAAGGGTGGTCAGAGAGCATCCGCAGATAACTACAACACCAGGCAGAGTGAGATGCCAGCCTAGATGTCCCACGAGGGCCAATGGGGACTCCAGGGGGAAGAAGTCACAGCCCCAGGAGGCCACAGAAGGCTGAGGAGAGCAGAGCATTGGAGATTCACTCTGAGGACAGAGCACGATTTTGATGAGGGCTTTCACGGGGAAAGGCCCCGTGAGGGAATGGTGATTCTTTTGGAATTGCTCATTCTTTGCCTCTAAAAACCACTTCAACAACTTTCAGGTCACTTTCCCAAGCCTCACCTCTCCTCATGTTTGCTCACAACACTTGGAAGGGAGCCTCCTGCTCCATCTGCCCTGGCAAAGCTGTGACATGGACAAAATGCTTGTCGTTCCCTCGTCCTTCAGTTAAACACTCACATCGCTTCTTGTGTCAAATGGATGTATTCCAAAAGCCAATTATATGTATTCAACCATGCTAGTTCGGTTGAATTACTACCAACAGGCTCACTCTACATTTGCTTTTGGTTATAAATTCTTTTGAGGCTTTCGCTAGAGATCTCGTCAAGATGGCAGCATAAGCAGACTCTGAACTCATCTCCTCCCACGAACACAACCAGGTTACAATGGTTTTTCGAAAAATTACCCTGGATACAAAACTGAAAACTGGATAAAAAGAACCCCCACAACAAGGGACAGTCCTGACTAAGGTAGAAGAGGCAGAAATTCCTGCTGGAGAGGAAAAAAGCCCCCTTTGGGAGCAGTGGATCTTCTTATCTGGCCAGGTGGGAGCCACCTTAAGGTACGAGCCCTCCCTGGAGGAGTGAGGTCCAGAGCGGGGGCAATACTGCTATAAGCATCCTTCAGACTCAGCCCAACTGAGACGGGAGTCTTACTGTCTGGCTTTGCTGGCTATTAACTGCGCGAGGACACCCCCAGAAAAGCTATCGGCCGAAGGCCGAAGAGACCCGGGTCTTAAAGGGCCCACGCACAAACTCACTCATTGCAGCAACCTAAAATCACCAGAGAGAAGGCTGACAGTCCTTTGGTGAAATGAGACTCACCTTGTGGGCTCTGGGGCATCTTGGTGAGAGGAGGGACCTCTCCAGAGACTGAGACATTGGTGGGGGCCATTGTTATGACCTGGTCCTCGCATGCTGACACAGACCCCTGTGGGCACCACTGAGTTTCTTCCTTTGGCCTGTTAGCCCAAGGGTCTGCCACACCCACTAGAGCACAGATTTAATCCAGTTCAGCCAGGACAGGCAACCTGTCCTAGGGACTGGCCCCACCCAACAGCAAGCCCTTAGGCTACTTTTGGGCCTGCATTGACTGGGTGCCTTGATCCTCTACAGGCAGGAGAGCGTGTCCGCCTCTGTGGGGCAAAGGCTGTGTGAGGACCAGGTAAACTGTGGTGGGCATTGGTGGAGAGGTAGGGGGCCTCTGCAGTGCGGTGTTGGGGTATGCTCCAGGGGGTTGGGAAGTGTGCATGACTAGGACTGTGTTGATGGTGTTTGTGGTCCTGTGGGGGGTGAGGCTTATTAGCGGCAAGAAGACCTGTGTTCCAAATAGCTAGAAAAAGGATCAGCCCCACCTTCCAAAGCCTGAAACAATTGAGTGCTCCCTTGCCTAGGGCTAGCCCCACTCAGCTGCACTCCTAAAAGAACTGACAACAGCCTATAGGCCTGAAGGCTATCACAACTGTAAGCCCCTGAGTCTAGCAATCAGCTACACTGAGTACCAACCCAGTTAAGAGGAAAACTGCAACAGGAGTGTGTCGATAGACTTTGTAGCCAACAGTGCTGAGGCTCCCCAAACCGGATTTACAAATAGCTGGCCAAGGAAGGAAAGTCTAGATTCCCTGGGTACCTGCAGTAAGAGCAACCCTGCCACAGCAAAAAGACACAAGTAGCCCACAAAGGGGTCACTCTTGGATCATTTGGGCTGGTGATGAGAGGGAAGCACACTGCTGGGCCTCATAAGGCATCTCATACATAAGACCACTTCTCCAAGATCAGGAGACATAGCTGACTCATCTAATACATAGAAATAAGCATAGAGAAAGAGGCATAATGAGGAGACAAAGGAATACTTTCCAATCAAGGGAAAAGGACAAAACCCCAGAAAAAGGACTAAATGAAACAGAAACAAGCGACCTACTCGACAGAGTTCAAACAAAATATCATAAAGATGCTCACAGATATTGGGAGAAGACCAGATGAACACAGTGAGCTCATCAGCAAAGAACTGGAAAATATAAAAAACAACCAATCAGAAATGAAGAATACAATACTGCAAATGAAAAATTCACTAGAGGGACTCAATAGCAGAGTAGAGGATGCAGAAGAATGGATCAGCAAGCTAGATGAAAAACTAGAGGAAATCACCCAAGCTGAACAGAAAAAAGAAAAAAGAACTAGACAGAATGAGAACAGTCTCAGGGAACTCTGGGACAATATCAAGCACGCTAACATTCAGATTATAGGTGTCCCAGAAGGAGAAGAGAGAGACAAAGGCACAGAAAATTTATTTGAAGAAATAATAGATGAAAATTTTCCTAACCAAAGGAAGGAAACAGACATCTAAGTACAGGAGGCACAGAGAGCTCCAAACAAGATAAGCCCAAAGAGGCCCACACCAAGACATATTATAATTAAAAGATAAAGAGAGAATCCTAAAAGCAGCAAAAGAAAGGCCACAAGTGACATACAAAGGGAAGCCCATAAGGCTATCAGTGGACTCCTCAGCCAAGACCCTACAGGCGAGAAGAGAATGGCACAACATATTTAGAGTGCTAAAAGGAAAAAACCTACAGCCAAGAATACTCTATCCATCAAGGTTGTCATTCAGAATGGAAGGAGAGATAAAGAGCTTCCCAGACAAGCAAAAATTAAAGGAGTTTATCACCAAGAAATGCTGAAGGGACTTATTTAAGTGGTAAAGAAATGACCACAAATAGACATTAAAAAAAAAATTATCAAAAGAAAAACCAGGCAATAAAATCACTGGTAAAGGTAAAAGTATAGTAAAGGTAGCAGATCAACTACCTGTGAAGATAATATGAAGGTTAAAAGACAAATATACTAAAATCACCTATTTCAATGATAAGAGGGTAATGGATAGACACACACTAATCAAGAGACTACATATGATTTCAGAAACATAAAATGTGGGATGAGGGGACTGAAAAAGTAAAGCTTTTAGAAAGAGGTCAAGCTAAAGAGTCTATCAACTCCATGTAGACTCTTATATACATAGAATATTAAATAGGATCCTCATGGTAATCACAAATCAGAAACTTACAATAAGAAAGCAAAAACATAAGACAAAAGAAATCAAACATACTACTAAAGAAAGCCATCGAGCCACAAGGGAAGAGAGCAAGAGAAAAAGAAAGGAACAGAGAAGAGCTACTAAAACACCCAGAAAAAAAAAGTAACAAAATGGCAATAAATACATATTTATCAATAGCTACTTTAAATGTCAATGGACTAAATGCTCCAATCAAATGCCATAGGGTGGCCAACTGGATAAATAAAACAAGACCTAAGTATATGCTGCATACAAGAGAAACTCTTAAGACCTAAAGACACTCACAAACTGAAAGTGAAAGGATGGAAAAAGATATTCCATGAAAATGGCAAAGGACAGAAAGCAGAGGTTGCAATACTTATATCAGACAAAATAGACTTTAAATCAAAAACTGTAACAAGAGACAAAGACAGGCACTTCATAATGATAAAGGGAACAATCCAACAAGAAAATATAACACTTGTAAATATCTATGCACCCAACATGGGAGCACCTAAATATATAAAGCAATTATTAACAGACATAAAAGGAGAAATAGACAGTAACACAATAATAGTAGGGGACTTTAATACTCCACTTACACCAATGGATAGATCATCCAAACAGAAGATTAATAAGGAAACACTGACTTTAAATGAGACATTAGAACAGATGGACTTAGTAGATATATAAAGGACATTCCATCCAAAAACCGCAGAATACACATTCTTTTCAAATACACATGGAACATTCTCCAGGATTGATCACATATTAGGACACAGAACAAGTCTCAATAAATTTAAGTAGATCAAAATAATACCATGCGTCTTTTCTGACCACAAAGGTATGAAACTAGAAATCAACTACAGGAAGAAAACCACAAAAGCCACAAATATGTGGAGATTAAACAAAATGCTACTGAACAACGATTGGGTCAATGAAGAAACCAAAGGAGAAATCAAAAAATTCCTGGAGACAAATGAAAATGAAAATACGACATGCCAAAATCTGTGGGATACAGAAAAAGTGGTTCTAAGAGGGAAGTTTATAGCAATTCAGGCCTACCTCAAGAAAGAAGAAAAATCCCGAATAGACAATCTAAAAGTACATCTAAAGGTACTGGAAAAAGAACAACAAACAACACCCAAAATCAGCAGAAGGAAGGAAATAATAAAAATCAGAGCAGAAATAAACGAAATAGAGACTTAAAAAAAATAGAAAAAATTAAGGAAACCAAGAGCTGGTTCTTTGAAAAGATAAGTAAAATTGACAAACCCTTTGCTAGACTCACCAAGAAAAAAAGAGAGAAGGCTCAAATAAATAAAATCAAAAATGAAAGAGAAAAGGTTACAATGGACACCTCAGAAATCCAAAAGATAAGAGAATACTACGAAAAGCTATACACCAACAAATTGGATAATCTAGAAGAAATGGATAAATTCTTAGAAACATACAACCTTCCAAAACTGGACCAAGAAGAAGTAGAAAGTTTGAATAGACCAATCACCAGTAAGGATATCGAAACAGCAATCAAAAACCTCCCAAATAATAAAAGTCCAGGACCAGATGTCTTCCCTGGTGAATTCTACCAAACATTCAAAGAAGACTTAACACCTATCCTTCTCAAACTCTTCCAAAACATTGAAGAGGAGGGGAGGCTTCCTAACTCATTCTACGAAGCCAACATTATCCTGACACCTAAACCAGACAAGGACAAGACAAAAAAAGAAAATTACAGGCCTATATCACTGATGAACATCAATGCAAAAATCCTCAACAAAATACTAGCAAATCCAATACAACAAGACTTTAAAAAGATCATACATCATGATCAAGTGGGGTTTATTCCAGGGATGCAGGGATGGTTCAACATCCTCAAATCTATCAATGTGATACACCACATTAACAAAATGAGGAATAAAAATCACATGATCATCTCAATAGATGCAGAGAAGCATTTGACAAGATACAGCATCCATTTATGATAAAAACTCTAAATAAAATGGGGATAGAAGGAAAATACCTCAACATAATAAAGGCCACATATGACAAATCCACAGCAAATATCATTCTCAATGGAGAAAAACTGAAAGCTATCGCTCTAAGAAGAGGAACCACACAAGGATGCCCCCTGTCACCACTCATATTTAACATAGTATTGGAAGTCCTAGCCAGAGCAATCAGGCAAGAAAAAGAAATAAAAAGGAGCCATATTGGAAAAGAAGTGAAACTGTCACTATCTGCAGATGACATGATTTTATAAATAGAAAACCCTAAAGAATCCACTAAAAAACTTTTAGAAACAATAAAAGGATAGAGTCAAGTCACAGGATACAAAATCAACATACAAAAATCGGTTGCATTTCTACACACTAACAACAAAGTAGCAGAAAGAGAAATTGAGAATACAATCCCACTTACAATTGCAACAAAAAGAATAAAATACCTAGGAATAAATTTAACCAAAGAGGTGAAAGATCTGTACACTGAAAACTATAAAACATTGTTGAAAGAAATCAAAGAAGGCACAAAGAAATGGAAAGATATCCCATGCTCTTGGATTGGAAGAATTAGCATCGTTAAAATGTCTATACTTCCTAAAGCAATCTATAGATTCAACGCAATCCCTATCAAAGTTCCAACAACATTTTTCACAGAAATAGAACAAAGAATCCTAAAATTTATATGGAACAACAAAAGACCCTGAATGGCCAAAGGATTCCCAAGAAAAAAGAACAAAGCTGGAGGTATCACACTCCCCAGTTTCAAATTATACTATAAAGCCTTAGTAACCAAAACAGCATGGTACTGGCACAAAAACAGACACATAGATCAATGGAACAGAATCGAGAGCCCAGAAATAAACCCACACATTTATGGACAGCTAATATTCAACAAGGGAGCCAAGAGCATATGATGGAGAAAGAAGAGTCTCTTCAATAAATGGTGTTGGGAAAACTGGACAGCCACATGCAAAAGAATGAAAGTAGACCATTACTTTATACCATGCACAAAAGTCAACTCAAAATGGACTAAAGACTTGAATGTAAGACCCAAAACCATGAGACTACTAGACGAAAACATAGGCAGTACACTCTTTGACATCGGTCTTGGCAGCATATTTTCAAGTACCATGTCTGACTGGGCAAGGGAAACAAAAGAAAAAATGAACAAATGGGACTAGATCAAACTAGAAAGCTTCCGCACAGCAAAGGAAACCATCAACAAAGCGAAAAGACAACCTAACAATTGGGAGGAGATATTTGCAAACCATATATCAGATAAGGGGTTAATATCCAAAATATACATAGAACTCATATGTCTCAAGAACAAAAAAACCAACAACCCAATTAAAAAATGGGCAAAAGATCTGAACAGACATTTCTCCAAAGAAGATATACCGATGGCCAACAGGCATATGAAAAGATGTTCAACATCATTAGCTATTGGGGAAATGCAAATCAAAACTACAATGAGATATCACCTCACTCTGGTCAGAATGGCTATAATTAACAAGACAGGAACAAGTGTTGGAGAGGATGTGGAGAGAAGGGAACCCTCATTCACTGCTGGTGGGAGTGCAAACTGGTGTAGCCACTATGGAAAGCAGTATGGAGTAGCCTCAGAAAATTAAGAATAGATCTACCATATGATCCAGCTATCCCACTGGTGGGTATTTATCCAAAGAACTTGAAAACACAAATGCATAAAGATACACGCACCCCTATGTTCACAGCAGCATTATACACAATAGCCAAGTCTTGGAAGCAATCTAGGTGCCCAGCAAGGGACGAATGGATAAAGAAGATGTGGTATATATACACAATGGAATACTACTCAGCCATAAGAAATGATGAGATGCAGCCATTTGTAACAACATAGATGGACCTTGAGGGTATTATGCTGAGTGAAATTAGTCAGAAGGAGAAAGTCAAATACCATATGATCTCACTCATAAGTAGAAGATAAAAACAATGACAAACAAACACATAGCAATGGAGATTGGATTGGTGGTTACCATAGTGGAGGGGAGGTGAGGGCAAAAGGGGTGATTAAGCTCACATGTGAGGGGATGGACTGTGATTAGTTTTTGGGTGGGGAACATGATGTAGTCTACATAGAATTCAAAATATTTTACAATGTACACCTGAAAGCTATATAATGTTATAATCCAATGTTACTGCAATTTAAAAAAATTTTTTTAAATTCTTTTGACTTTGTATTTTCTGAATCAGATATAAAACATTAATGAATATATATAAAAATCAGACCAGTTACTTCACATGGGGTTGGAAGCCTTTGGAAGTCTCTGTCCAATTAATATAGCCATCATTTCTCCTCCCCAAGGAGCAGCCTTAGCTCTTAGGTCGCGTCCTAACAGCTGTAAAATTCGCAGGTCAATAGAAATGAATATAGCAATACATTATAATCAGGGCTCTTCCCCTTATGAGAGACCTTCTAGTTTACTCAGCTTGAGTCTTTGAAGGATCCCATTGGCATAAAGAAGCTTGAGAAGAAAAAACAGTAGCTGAGGCCTCTGGAACATTTTTACAGCAAATGTACAGATTACAAAGCTCTTTTTTATAGCAGTATAAACAACCATATTACAGCTATAAGCCTCACTCCCCACTGAAAAGAAAAAATAAAGGTGATTTCATTTTTTGTTCTCCTAATATTTTAGGCATGGATCATCTTTATAGCATACTTTGTTCCTCTTTCATGGTTTCAGCTATTATAATGTTTACTTCAGTAAATTATTCATCTCGTTGAACCAGGACACACATCTATGCGGTGGAAGCTCAGGTGGAGGTAAGCTCACTAGCACCCAAGGCAGTGACAGCACAGAAGTGAGGCGGGCTGGCTATTGGCTATTAGAACCCAGGTCAGTATGGTGCACCCCCCAGGGGACAGGGAGGCAGGATGGGGCAAGGGAGGTGCAGCATCAAGGAGTTGGAAGCTGTTCCCATGAGAGGCAACTAGTTCAGCCAGCCCTGGGATCAGAGAAGGCTACCCTTGCATGTTATCCTCATCCCACCACAGCCAGCTCTATGATCTTGGGAAGTTACTTAAAATTTCTCTGCACCTTGGCCTTTTCATCTCTGGAGTTGGGGTGATAACAGTACCTGAGGTCCTCCGACCAGAGTATTAGTTTGCCATGTATTAGGCACTAGTCTGACCAGTATATTAGGGATGCCGTAACAAAGAACCACTATCTGGATGGCTTAAAAATCAGAATATTTATTGCCTCACAGTTCAGAAACTGTTGGAAGTCTGAAATCAAGGCATTGGTAGGGTCTGAGAGCTGCGAGTGAAGGATCTGTTCCAGGCCTCTGTCCTTGGCTTGTAGATGGCCGTCTTCTCCCTGTGTCACCTCGCGCCATCTTCCTTCTACATGTGTCTATCTCTCTGTCAAATTTTTGCCTTTTTACAAGGACATCAGTCATGTTAGATTAGGGGCCCACGCTACTCCAGTGGGACCTCTTCTTAACTAATGACATCTGCAACAACCCTATTTTTCAAACAAGGTCTCATGCTGAGGTACTGGGTGTTAGAACTTCAACATAGGAATTTTTGGAGGGACACGAGTCAACCCAGAACAACCAGTTTGCAATAGATGTTAACTGCTGCTTTTCTTGTGATTACCCCAGTGCCTTAGGTACCGTTTCAAGGCACAAGGACAGTTCCAGCTAGACTGATGGCTGACTGAGGAGGGCTCTGCCCAATTGGCGTTTGCCCAGCCTCCACTGCTGTATGGGATCTTTTCCCCTGAGTCACACATATCTGGTGAACTGGTCCCACTGCAGGGCGGAACCCTCTGGGCCAGGTCCCAGGGGACCTATGGCATGCTCTGAGGAAAATTTGTTTTGTCTTTTAGGTCAGTGGTTCTCAAACTTCATACATCCAGGTAGCTTATTAAAGATGCGGATGCCTGAGCGCCACCCCTGGAGATTCTCATTCAGCAGAACCCATCTGAGATAGGGCCCAGGAATTCGTGTTACTACCGTCCCCCTCCACACCCAAAGCAGACACCATTAATCAATCATAGAACTCTGTCTTGTTGAACTTGGGAATAGTCACAGAATCCTTCTCAACGCAGCTCCTCAGGCAACTAATACTAATTGGTGGTGAGATGAATCAATCTGCCATTCCTGCCTAAGCCTCAGAGCAGCTCTGGGTCTCCTGGGAGGAAGGAACCACACAGTCTACACAGGGCCTTAGTTGTCTGCGCCTGAAAGAAAAGCGGACTTTTGGGCACATTCGGGGTTCTCTTTGTCGCCCTCCTCCCTGCCCTGGATTTCTGGCAGATGGATGAAAGCATAGTGAGATGTAAGATCAGATCAAATATCCTGGGCAACTGAGTCAGTCGTCTCTAACTGGCGGCTTGGACCTGGAAGCAGGGATCTTGACCCTGGCTAGTTTTGTGACCTAGGGAAATGTCTGCAGGCTTCGATTTCCACGCTTGTAAAATGCAGCATTGGGCTAGATGAGTTATCGGGCCCTTTCTTCCTCTGAGACAACTGATTCAGAGGCTGGAGTTAGTGAAAATCCAGGGGATGAACTCTGTTGTCCAACATTTCAAGCAATTAAAGCTGAAGACCTCCATGAAGTGGATTCAGTGGACAAATTAACACGAGCGCCTACAATGTGGCTAAAAGCTCTGTATGCCTTAGAGTCTCTCACTCCACCCCTATGAGGTTTGTATGCGTTCCTATATGTGTTTCTCACATGCAAAAACTGAGGCTCAGAGAAGTTGAGCTAATTTGTCCAAGATCATATGTCTAGTAAGAAAAAGCTCTAGCATTCAAATATCTTCTGACATCAAAGTCCATTCCTTCCAACGTTTTCAGTTCAAAATCCTTTTAAAACACTGTAGAAGTGGATTTAAGATTAGGAGAATGTATGTGATTGAATCATATGAAATTGCTGATAGTCAACATTTTTTTTCCTCTAAAAATGGCACTTTCAAAAGTTTAAACTGAGAGCTCACTCCCAGGTGATCCTTGCACGTTGGCTATTTTTGAGTTGATTTACTTTGCTCACTCACCTCCCTCCAACCACCCAGGGAGCCAGGTGAGCCAATCCTTGCTGGTCTCTACATCCCGGAATGTACTAAGCTTGACGGGGCTTTCAGAAGTGACTCTGGCTCCTGGAAGTGCAGAAACTCTATCCACCAACAACCTAAAGTAACGACAAAATTGCTCAAATCCCTCTCTCAACTTCCTTGAAATCTGTGAAGGAGATCCAAATCCATAATCCCACCCAACCACACTGCTTTCCCATTCCACGTGCTCCCTCTCCACGCTTTGATCCTCCCCTCTCCTCTCTCCTGCTCGCCATTCCTTCGTTTTGTGGATTGACCTAGTTTCTCTAGGGGCAAGAAAGGATCTTCCCTCTTTAGTTGGGGGAAGAGGAAGGGAGCTAGGCTCGCGACTGAAGGAGTCTTGTTGGAGAGCTGGAAGGAGGTGGGTTGTTTGAACATTCCCACGTTAATCCTGTCTGCCCTTTAACACAGACCTCAGGCTGGTTGGTTTGTTTTCCCCATTCATTCTTCTTAAGCTATATCGAGGCCCAAAGAATGAAGAGTTTCTTTGCATAATGGCTTATTGTCAGCAATTTATTTTAGTACTCACTCTGTATTTTCTACATTTTGGAGGATTGATTGACTTCAAAGACCAAGATTTGGCAAGAACAAATTCTCCTGGGAAATGAGAAGGAAGGAAGACAACAGGCAGGAGTGTCCTGGAGTGAAATGGAACAGAGAAACACTTCTTTTCAGTGGAAAGTTCTCAGCAAAGTGTGAAGGAACTTTTCCTTTAATATAAACGGAAGGAGAGCATTGATTCCTGTTTTGTCAACAGGATAATTTGTGTCCCATTCCAAAGTATGTAGACGGACTTGACTTGACTTGCTGTTAGAGCTCTCACATCCAATTAAAACAATACCGAAAATACCCCACGGCTTAGACAGAGTTCTCAATTCGTATTCACGAAGGGCTCACTCTTGAGGTAGCCATCTCTCTCTCCTCAGGTATCTCACCGCCTGTCATCTGCCACTTCCTGGGCATTTACTTAGCACCTGCCCATTCACTGATTTGTTCTCTTTTCTGTTTAGAGACAGTATGACATATGCACATCTGGTTCACACCTGAGCATCACCATTTACCAGTTCTGTGAGCCTGAGCAAGTTCTTTGATCTCTTTGAGCAGCAGTTCCCATGTGTGTAAAGTGGGAATGGTTCTCACCGCCTTGCAGAAAGGTGGAGAGCATTGAGTAACACTACTAATGCCCTGCCTGTCACACAGCAGATACTCAAAACAGGCCAGCTCCCTTTTTTACTAACAAATCATAAAGCCCTTGTGGCACAGCCTGTGTCACTAAGCAGTTTATACCCTAGCATCTCTCCCAGGGTTTGGCACATGACCCATAAATGCCTGCTGTTGCAACGTGCTGGTGGCCAACTGTTAGGATACCTCCATTGTTTCTTTAGAAAGGAATTTGGATGCATATTGGGGAAATATCTATATGGATGTACCTCTGCCACTACTGCACGCTGGGCTTGCAAACCAAAAGTCAGGGATAGGGAAATCGCTAACAAATTGAACAACTAATATCATTTTCTTCTGTGGGGAAGGTTAGTCACACCTTAAAAAAAAAAGGAACATTAACAATGGAGTTGCGTGGTGGGTGGTATATGTAGCAAACGGCACAGTGCTGCCTTGGAGAGGGGACAGAAGGCAAGTAAGCCTGGTTTCAGATTCCTAATGTTCCCAAAAGATAGGCTCAATCAGCGTCCTCCCCTCCCCTCCAGCAGAGACTGGTTAAATGCTGCTGTGACCCCACAGCCCCCCTCTGGCCTCTCTTTTGTCCTGCTGAGTAGAGGAGAATCAATGCTGAAATGAGCCACAAAACGAAAGAATAAAAAGAAATACCGCCAAGTGCCCAGACTTGAGAATGAAGGCGGCATCCGGAAGCCGTCAGCTCTGACCTTCCTTAAGGTGCAGGAGGTGTAAGCCAGCCACCCCAGAGACAGCCCCTCCAAGCAGCTCCCCACCCACACTACATTTGAAGGTCTGGCGAGGTGAGCCCTTTCTGTAGGGGCTTTGCCATTTGGCAAGCTGTTCTCCTGCTGTTGGAGTGCACAGTTCCCCTGGAAGAGTGGTAGCTAGTAACACAGTCAACTGATGCCTGCCTTGGGTGTGAGCCTGTAGTTCTAAAAAGACTCTCATATGCACAATTCCTTACCTGCCAAAGCACGTGGGCATAACCGGAGGCTCCTCCTGGTGGTTCAGAAAGACCCAAGGTTTGGAACCACTCAATCTCTCAGTCTCACCTCCAGAATTTCTGACTGGTTACCTTCGTCTGGAAAACCTTTGCCCTCTTTGTCTGAGTCACTAGGTGTTTAGGGTTTTTTTTAATTAAAGTTTTTATTTTGAAACAATTGAAGACTCACATACAGTTGTAAGAAATAAAACCAAGAGATCTCCTGTGTCCTTTACCCAGTTTTCTCCTACAGGTAACATCTTGCCAAAGTGTAGCACAATATCATGACTAGAATACAGTGAAAACACAGAACATCACGCAAGCATCTCTGAATGTTGCGCTCTTATAACCACATCCACTCCCTTCCTCCTCCATGCCCTCCTTAACCCTTGACAACCACCAATCTGTTCTCCATCCCTATAATTTTGTCATTTCAAGAATGCTATATAAATGGAATCATATAGTATGTAAACTTTTGGGACTGGCTTTTTTCCTCCAGCGTAATTATGTGTAGATTTATCCAGCTTGTTGCATATATCAGTATTTTGTTTCTTTTTCCTTTCTTTTTTTTTTTTTTTTTTTTTGGCTGAGTAGTATTGTGTGGTATGGATGTACCAGAGCTTATTTAATCATTCGCTCCCTGAAGGGCTGCGTTGTTTCCAGTTTGGGGCTATTATAAATAAAGCTGCTATAAACCTTGGTGTGCAGGGGTTTGTGTGAGGATGACTCTTCAGTTCTCTGGGATAAGTGCCCAGGAGTGCAATTGCTGGGTTGTATGGTTGTTACATGCTCAGTTTTTTAAGAAACTGCCAAACTGTTTTCCAGAGTAGCTGTATCATTTTACATTCCTACCACCAATTTATGAGTGATCCAATTTCTCCACAACTTTGCCAGCATTTGGTGGTGTTGATGTTCTTTATTTTAGCAATCCTGGTAGACCTGTAGTGATAGCTCATTGAGGTCTTAATTTGCATTTCCTTAATGGTTAATGACGTTGAACATCTTTTCATGTGTCTATCTTTTTCATGTGTATATCCTCTTTGGTAAAATGTCTCTTCATGTCTTTCGCCCATTTTCCAATTTTTTTATTATATTCTAGATACTATTCCTTTGATAAATACATGGTTTGAAAATATCTTCGCCCAGTCTATAGCTTGTCTTCCATCCTTTTAACAGAATCACTGAACAAAAGTTTTTAAATTTGCTGGAGTCCAATTTACCAGTTTTTCCTATTATGGATCATGCTTTTGGTGTCAAGTGTAAGAACTCTTTGTCTAGCTCTGCATACCCAATAAGTTCTCCAATGTTTTTTCTAAGAGCTCTCTAAATTTTAGATTTTACATTTAAATCTGTGATCTAAGACAGGAAACCTTTGGAAAATAACTGTTCTACTCCAACATAGCACCACAGGAAAAACTGTGGACTCACCCTCATCCATACCAGCAAAAGCCAAGTGAGGAGCCTAGACTTCCATCCTCACCAGGCTCTAATGAGGACCCCAATATCCCCGCCTGGGTGGTGTCAGAGGAGGCCAAGTAGGAAGCCAGAACTCTTAGCCTTGCCAGCAATGAGTCTTCTCTCTCCTCTTCTATCTACCCCCGTTGTGTTAGTGGAGACCACGTGGAGAGCCTGCACTTCCACCTCCACCAGGCAGGAAGGAGGCACCTCTCCTCCTCCACACTGGGGGTGTCAGAAGTGGCCGAATGGAGAGTCAGGACTTCCACCATCACCTGGTGGTAACAAGATCACCCCAACTGCAGTGTCACTGGAGACCACAAGGGGAGCTGGAACTCCCATCCAATGGTAATGAGGAGCCTCTTCCATCAGGTGTCAACTGTGGCAGAGTGTGAAGCTGGACCTCCACCTCAGTCTGGCAATAACGAGGCAAGGCCCTCATTTCCCTGCCATGATGGAGTCAGATAAAGCCAGTGAAAACAGGAGGTTTAAGCAAGATCCAGAGTCTCACAACATAATCTAAAATGCTCAGTTTCGATAGAAAATCACTAGTCTTATCAAGAACCAGGAAGATCTCAAACAGAATGAAAAAAAAAATTTAAATATGCCAACACCAAGATGACAGAGAAGTTAGAATTATCTGAGAAAGATTTTGAAGTGGCTATGATAAAAATGCTTCAACAAGCAATTATTAATACGCTTGAAACAAATAAAAGAATGGAAAGCCTCAGCAAAGAAATAGAAGAACCAAATGGAAACTGAGAACTGAAAATTTCTATTTTCTATCTTCCAGTTCACTGATTCTTTCCTCTGTCTCCTTTATTCTCCTCCATTATTCCAAGAATTGAATGACTGAATATAAATAACTGAAATAAAAAAGCTCAATGGAGGGGTTCAACAGCAGAATAGAGAAGACAGAGGAAAGAATCAGTGAACTGGAAGGTAGAAAAATAGAAATTAACAAATCTGAACAATAGGGAAGAAACAGACTGAAAAAAAAATCAACAGAGCCAAACCTGCAGGGGAAAAAGGACTGAAATGTAAGTAATTCTTAGGTGTAAGAGATTATGTTACCACTGTAAGGGCAGTGGGCCTGGGCTGAAGGGTGTCTGCCCAACCTAAGTATAGAAGATGAGCTTCTATTTCCCTGTCTGCTCTGCTCTCCTCACTAGTTGGCCAAACGAATTGGTCTAGTCCCTTGGCCTCTTTTTGTCCAGTGAACAAGGTGGAAGAATTAATGAAAGCAGAGTAAACAAAGCAAGATAGAGTGAAAATAGAATACTTTTCATCCTGAATATGGCATCTGAATTTAGTGGGATCAGAAGGAAAGAATCACTTCCATTCAGGAGATAGTGACTCTAGAATCTGTAAATGTTGAGGCGTGTTCCTCACTTTTGCATCCAACCTTTTCAAAATCATCTCACAAGTACCACTTCTTTAGGAAACACAGAGATTTGATGTATACCACTTTCACCAAGCTTCCTTAACCACTCCATCACTGAAACACCCAGAGTTGCTTGTAAGGTTAAGAAAGAAGAATTATTGCAGAGAGAAAAGACACTGTAGAATCTACTTTCACCAGAAGAAAGCCACGTCCTATAAAATGTCAGAACAGCATGAAACAAAGACACACATCAAATAAATGAAACCTCCCCTCAGCCAGCATAGCACTGAAGAAAAGTGGATCCCCAGCACACACCTCCAACCCTGTGCTCTCACGGAGGCTTCAGGGTGGTCTCCGGGAACACTGACAGAGAGTCTAGGTGGTTTTTTACCCCCTTAACAGAAATGAGTTCTTTTAGAAAGTACTGCAGCAAGCTGCCATTCTAAGATTCTTAAGAGAGAGCGTGTTTTATAAAGGGATGGGGGAAAATTTACCGTATTCTTCACCTCTAAAAAAACTTCCTCTCCAAAAACAGTGGTGTTAGCAAAACTCCTGTGCAGAGCATTTTCTTCTCAACTCTGATTATAGATCTGAAATTCACGCAAAATTAAAACAAAGAGATTCCAGAGGAGCCACAGGGAAATGTCACAAGTTAATACAATGTGATTCCCTTCCATGCCTTCTTGCTCTCAAGTGCTCGCTGAGCAAGAAGGAAATGCACTAATTTCATACAGATTAACATGGACAGACCCAGGCTAAGGAAAATTGCAAGGCAGATTTGTTCTTGAGGGTTCTTGAGGTCTGCTGACTTCCTTGTTTGCCAGCAGCCACAGTCTTTTCCATTCCAGCGTTCTAATAACCACCCGTCCGCCCAGCCCCTGCCAAGCTTCCCATTGTCTCTGACTCTGACTCCCACCAGGTAGCAACACCAGACATTGCCCCGATTTCCCATGTATCATTCACTCCTCTGCCCTATAAAAATGTTCCTGTTGTCTCTCTCCTGCTCCAGGGCGCTGTGGTCAGTTAGCCAGTTCATTTCAAAAACCTGGATAAATGCATTCTAATTAAGCTGAAACAAGCTTAATGTGTTGCCTCTCACAGGGCATATGTGTATTAATAGAGTGCAGGTGACTGATCTGCAGGAAACAAATTCCTGAGGATAAAATTTCAGATTTCAGAGGCAGGCCAATGTGGGTAACATCTGGATGTAGCTCTCAACTGACGTTTAAAAGGCAGCCTCCTAATCTGCTCATGCCTCAAGACTAATGGTGCCTGTCAAGATGGTGAAGAAAGGAAGAGTAATGGGCCCCAAACTGTGCCTCCTTCAGGGAAACTCTGAAGTGGTAATCAGGAAAGAAAAAAAAGAGAAAAAAATTGAATGTGAAGTCAAGAAAAACATTTTGTGATTTTTCACTTTGTGAGAAAACAAAGTATCAAAATCACAGGTAATGTTAGACCTGAAGGGAACCCTAGAAATCAACTGTTTCCACGTCTCTCATTTACAAAGGAGGAAACTAAAGCCCAGAGACTTGCGTAAGATTCTATAGTGATCAGCATGAACCAGAACCAGAACTTAGGTCCTCTGGATTCCCAGTCCTTCCAGCATAACTCACTGGTGGTGTTCAATCTCATGGATAGTCACATAACACTTGTCTCTGGTTAGATACCCAGAGATGAGAAAAATAACTTCCCAGTAATTTTATCCATACTTCTTACATCATCATACTTGAATTCTGAATTTGTAATACTTCGATTCATCCCCTTCTATTCATAGAGTTAAAAGAGGATCTCTAATCAATGTCAACAAAATTGTTGTCTGACAAAGATCAAACTAAAAGGAAGGACACAGGGCTAGGTAGATTCTCTAAAAGGCATGTGCAGATGTGACGGCCAGCTGGCTTGGTGATGGGAATTTGGAAAATATCCCATTAGAAACGAGAAACTATAAGTGCAAGTCACATAAAAATGAAATTAGTGCTTTCCACATAGCTGGGGAAAAAACAATCTGCTGCATCAAACAGAGATCGGTGACACCCATCCTCCCCTCTGAACATTACATTGTGTCATCCTGCCTGGGAGAGCTCCAGTTGCCAGAGATCTGCAGCTCCTCCAATCTCTGGTCACCAATTATCTCACAGCTGCTTCTCTATCAAAGAAAACACCCCAAGCTCCTCTCTGTCTGTACATTAAATGAAGCACAAAGCACAACTCAACAGAGGACCAAAAATGCCCTAAGGAAATTGTTCAAGCCTGGGACAAGAAAGCTAGTATTAGTCTCCCCAGTCCCCACCCCAGCACCCTCAGTGTGTGCAAAACTCTACCTGAGGTATGAGAAGTAAACTCCATCTGCAGGGTAGACAGAGTTACATAGGAATAGGATGGGCAAGAGCCCTTAATCTATTCATTTACTCTTGCCAATCCCCTGTGTCCTTGAAGGAGATCTTGGTCATTCTCTGGTCCACCTTGCTGCCGTGCTGACATTGTTAAAACATTCATATCTCTTACAGGGAATGTGTCCTCCTTTTAACGTCTTCCCCCAGTTTCCCACGCATATAGCTCAAAGACAAAAATTGTCAACTTGCTGGAGTTCAGCAATGTTAGTTGTTTGTTTTCCCAAAGCCTTCCATGGTTTTTATGAAAATATCTCTAGCTCTTGTTCTCTGAGGATTCTTCCACCTCTGTTCCCTCTCACAACCTTGAAATTCACAGACAAACTTACTCAGATGAGATTCAAACCATGACCTATAGATAGTCTGACCAAATGTTCTAATTCACCCAGAACACTTCCAGTTCCTGCGTGTTGTCCTATTGAATTTTTTTTTTATGGTAAAGATTGGCACCTGGGCTAACAACTGTTGCCAATCTTTTTCTTTCTTTCTTTCTTTCTGCTTTTTCTCCCCAAATCCCCCCAGTATATAGTTGTATATTTTAGTTGCGGGTCCTTCTAGTTGTAGTACGTGGGATGCCCCTTCAACATGGCCTGATGAGCAGTGCCATGTCTGCGCCCTGGATCCGGACCAGAGAAACCCTGGGCCGCCGTGGCGGAGTGCGTGAACTTAACCACTCAGCCACGGGGCCGGCCCCTCTATTGAATTATTAATAGCACCCCCATCACTCAACAAGCATCTTTTTTTGGATAAAGTATATGGTCAACCTATTATTTGTATGCTCAGATTTGGAAAGATCTCAAAACTATGATTGCGAAAACATCAAGTTGCCTAATAGTGTGTTAAGTATGATCCTGTTTGTGTAAAAACAATTCAAATATATGTGCTTGAAAATATGTATGTAGCAAATTGCCAAAGGAAACTTTGCAATGATTACTTTAAGAAAATGAGAATTGAGGGTGGGGGATGGTGAGGAGGATTTTTTTTTTCACTTTGTGTCTTTCTATTTGATATTTTTACCATTAGCATGAATTTACTTTATAATAATAAAACAATGACCTGTAAGACGAAGTGTGGAATTCCTGCAAGGCAAAGGGGTTTCTAAGGTTCCATTTACCACTGTTATTATTTTCTCAACTTGTTTACCTGCCAGAAATGGTGACAATCAAAAACCATGTAGCAGCAGCCAGTACCATGAAATGCGTGATTCAGAGTTCCTCTTCCCACCGC
Source organism: Equus quagga (assembly GCF_021613505.1). Taxonomy (NCBI): domain Eukaryota; kingdom Metazoa; phylum Chordata; class Mammalia; order Perissodactyla; family Equidae; genus Equus; species Equus quagga. The sequence continues at coordinate 4,754,438 of NC_060286.1, forward strand.
AATCCCCATCTTCGGGCCTCTTCCCCTCCTCTTACACGAGGAAGAGAGAAAAAAAAAGGGAGATAAAGGAAGAAGAAGAAAATTCTCTGGTAAATCTAGAGAATGGTGACACGGTGGGCTTGACCCCGGCCTCTGGTGGCAAACTATCTTTTGCTTTCTGGGGTGGGTGCCCCGCCCCACAGTGCCGGTGACCAGCCTTCACTCCTCTCTCCCTCCCTGACTACTTTTCCCCTCAAGATGCACACACAGCTTGATTTTCCTCTGGCTGCAACTCTGGACAGCACACAATAAAGCATGTAGAACTCACAACTGAGCAGAAAGTCATGAAGGTAGATTAAAGAGAAGCTCTGTACCTCTGATGCAATGTATATTTCATCCACTCTGCCATGGGAAGATGGCGTTCCCCCATTTTCCTGCTGGTTTCAACCTCAGAGATTGATGAGACAAAGCTCTCTCCTATTTACTTCAGGCGTTCAGTGCAGTCAGTTTGGTATCTCATGCGAAGATCCCACAAACTGTTGGTGGCATGTGACTTACAGCACAGAGGCCCTAAGCTACGTGGGGACTAAAGCGAGTTACTGGTCTCCTTGTTTAACCAGCGGGGGCCCTTTCCTCCTTGTAGGCTGCTTCTCCTCTTATGGAAAATAAGAGAACAACGCTGATGCCAGTCGACTGAGTGGCTAAGTTAGCCAAGAAGAGTTTGGCAGAACACTCCTTTCTGCTCTGGCACGTCGCAATTTGTTTGTGAAAGGTCACTGGATAGCATCTCCTCATTGAAATTAATGCAGATTGCTTAACACAAATATTGACAAAATGAAATAGAACCAAATGGGAAAAAATCTTAGGGGATTCTAGGCCTAGATGATTAATACTCTGTTAAAACTTTCCTTTTAAAATTGCATTAAGCACAAAGCATAACATGAATTAGGAAGAAATTGCACCGATTATCTCTCATTGAGCGCACCTGGAGCAAGAAATAAAGGCTTGGCATGAAAATATAATCAAAACACCTTAACTATCCGAGAAGGGTAGGTTCATTTAAAGAACATGATATTTTATCGTGGTCACTAGGGGCTTGCCCTCAGTCTCATTTATGTCATTCTTTTATTTCTATACATTTAAATCAAAGCCCAATTACATGAATGATGAAGGGTCACTGATTCATTCTAACAAAGAATCACCAAAGAAGATGAATTTAATGCCTTGGGGCCTTCATGGCCACATCCCAGGTGAGCTGGGCTCCACACTCTGAGGTTTCGGGGCGTCCTTATTAACCAGTTCCAAGGAGGCTCAAGCAAAAAAGAGCTTCCTTCTTCCTGCTTTTCACTTAGGAAGGCAGTTTCCCTTCCCCATCCAAGACACGCAGTAGCATTATCTGGATCCCAGTTTTACAGGTTGTCCGTCTGCCCAGCAAGGTTTTCCTAACAGGGGTATCCAGAGTCTTATCTGCTTTCTTTCACTGCCCTGGCCAGGGTCACACTCACATACTTTGTGAGGTATCTTGACACACAATTACACTTAAAATGAGAGGATTCTCAAGACAAGGAAATTGCTATCGTATCAGTCTCTTACCAGGCTCTGCCATGAGGCCTCCCTTTGGTTAAAGCACCAAGTACACACAGAAACTGAGCCTGACTCTCCCAGTATCTTCGCCACCCTCCAGTGGTTGGCTATATTTGATCATTGCAAACAACTCTTAAGCAGCGAGGATGCTGTTCAGGGGCTGCAGCAGAAAAACACAAGCTGGCCTCAGTTTCCTTTAGGGCCAACTATCTGTCAGATGGGCTTTTCCCATTTTCAGGCCTCACTCCACAGATTGTGCTGGAGTGTTGGGGGAGGCAAGGCCGAGAAACCCCCCCTAATTCTGCCTCTGCCAAGTGGAGATGAGAAAAACTGTACCAACTGCAGGCCAGCCTCCAGCTCTGGAGCCGAGTGAATGGGGGGCTTCTCCCGCCTTTCCCTCCCTTACTCACTCGGAAGTCGCACTGGCTCATTCCCTTGGAATGCTCTGCCCCCAGGTCTTCTCGTGACTGGCTTCTTCTGGTCATTTGGATCTCAGCCCAAATGGCATCATTTTCCTTGCCCACCAGTCTGAACAAGCAATCCCCACTTCTTGGGTTAAGTTTCCCAGAAGCGAAGCCTGAGATGAGGATTCGTGTGCAGGTGATTTATTAAGAATGCACCGCCTGGGGAACCCAGTTAGGGAGTGGGCGACACAGGATGAGATGTTAGAAGAAACCATGCAAGGGTGTGAATTGAGGCAAAGTGCCAGCCTCAGCCTGATCCCACAGGAGTGCTGGTGTAAATTAGGACTGAGAGTTTGTCTAGATTCATTGCAGGGGAGCTGGGCTTTCACGCTCCTGCCCCAGTCAGTCCTTGGGTAAGGCTGTCCGGAGGAGGGTCGTGTGAACATGAACTCCCAGGCACCCCCAGCTCTCGCACCTGCCCATGAAGTGGCTCCAAGGCCCAAAGGCAGACCTTTGAAGACAGTCACAGGGGCAGGCTGTGTGAGGGCAAAGGCACTCAGGAGCAGGGGATGGGCCCACAGACCCAGCCAAGGCACCTACAGCATCCGCTCACCCTCTACCCCCATCATTCTCAAACATACACCCTTGTTCTATTTTCTTGAATGCACTTATCACTATGTCAGATTATCTTGTTTATAAAGGTATCTACTTATCGTCTGTCTTCCCAACTGGAATAAAGTCTCCATAAGAGCAAAGATCCAGCTGTCTTGTTCACTGTCCACCCCCAGGCGTAGAACCACTGCCTGGAACACAGGATGCTCAATAAATATTTGTTGAAAAAATGAATGAACCAAGCTGACATGCTATGACATGTTACACAACAGCCTGGGACCCAGAGGAGGGGCCACTCCTTGGACCCTGTCTTAGAAGGCAGAAGGAAACGTGAGAGTGTGAAATAGGCACAGGGTCTGGAGCTGGTAAACTTGGCATTAGTAGCCACGTGACTTCAGACAAGTAAAGTCACTATGCCTCCTTGGCCTTAGTGTTCTTATCTGTATAGTAAAGGCAAGTGTGTACAGACTTAATTATGAGGATGTTCATCACACTGTTGTTTATTACAGTTAGTCATTGAAAAGAACCTAAGTATTCAACCTTGGGAGATTAGTCATATCCACACAATGAAATACCATAGCAAACATAGAAATGGAGCTGTGAAAATACTATTTAATGAAAAGATTTACAAAATATTTTGTTAAACGAAAAAACAGTGGGTTGTAAAACAGTATACGTAGTACAATTCTTTTGTAATGTGTTTCACAGGTGTATGTTTGTATCTGCATACATTAAAAAAAGAAAGTAAACACATTAAAATATTTATAGTGGTTACCTCTGGGTAAAGAGATCATGGGTTGTTTTTACTTCCACCTTTTATCTTGTCTGTGTTTCCTAAACTTTTCAAAGTAAAGAGTATTACTTTTGTGAGGGGAGAAAGATGTTTTTTAAATTACATTTTTACAATATCAAAATAATCTCCAAGGACTATCCCAACATTGCTTGTTCTTATGAGAAGTTTGTGATGTGGCAGAAAGAGGATGGGACAGGTGCTGGCCCAACCTCTGCCCCCTGTTAACGGGGTTGCAGGGGGCGGGGTGACAGGGAGGCGGAACAGTGGTTAGTAAACGTTGAAACCTTAATCTCTCCGGGTCAGCTTCCTCATCTGTAAAATAAGTAAGCTGACTAGACGCCACCAAGAACCCTTGCAGAACAGGAAGAGGGATGTTGCGTGAAAGAGCAAGCAGCGTGCATGCTATGTGCCACATATGAGAGGTCAGCACATACTAAGAGGCCCCATCGTTCACCATCCCTGTGCACTCCTGGCCTCTGGATTTGAACATGCAGTCACTCAGGCTGACTCTGTCACAGCGAGCACGTGGCCAGAACTCCTGGCCAGAAGGACCGCATGGGATGAGGCTTTCTAAGCACTTGTCATCTGCTCATACACAGCAGAAAAGGGTTGTTGTCCCTTAACGGGGCCAGGTCCTCCCAAAGCCTCCTTCATGGGTAACAAATAGCAGAGCTGTTGCTTTTTCTTGATAATATTTATGATATTGACTGACAGGCTGGGTGCAGAAAGTTTGAGGCTGATAATTAATCACCCCTTTTTCTTCCCTGACTTTTAAACCAAGTAAGAAAAAGACAGAAAAATAATGGAAGATCAACATGTCACCTTTATTAGTGATCACCTGGATTACTGATACGGAGAACGGGGCTTGGGTGTGCAGTCACAATGGGGCTTTGAATACTTTTCCCTGTTCCCTGAATTACCAACCCAAACTGCAGAGACACAGCCTCCCAGGTAAGCACTCTACAGGAAGGAGCAGCCAGAGGTGCTTCAGACAGAGAGAAGGGGGCAGAGGCCCACGTTCACACCCATTCCCTGGTCTCAGCAGTCAGACAGCCTCCCTTGTGGAGGAGCGAGAGAGAGTGGCAGAGCGAAGAGCAGACGGTACCCATCATTTTTGCCTCCTGGAGTTAGACGTTCCTTATTGAAACAGAATGTAACCTCCTTGAGGATTTCTCTATTTTGTTCATCGTTGAATCCCGAATCCCAAATCCCTAGATCTCAGTAAATACCCGCTGGAGAATGAATGAATAGCAAAAGCAATCTTGAGAAAGAAGAAGAAAGCTGGAGGCACCATGCTCCGTGATTGCAAACTATATTACAAAGGTATAGTAATCAAAACAGCATGGTACTGGCATAAAAACAGATACATAGATCAAGGGAACAGAATAGAGAGCCCAGAAATAAACCCATGCATATATGGTCAATTAATTTAAGACAAAGGAACCAAGAACACACAATGGGGAAAGGATAGTCTCTTCAAAAAGTGGTGTTGGGAAAACTGGACAGTCACATGTAAAAGAATGAAACTGGACTTTCTTACATCATACACAAAAATCAACTCAAAATGGATTAAAGACTTGAATGTAAGACCTGAAACCATAAAACTCCTAAAAGAAAACACAGGCATAAGCTCCTTGACATCAACACTGACAACGGCTTTTGGATTTGACACCAAAAGCAAAGGCAAGATAGCAAATATAAACAAGTGGAACGGCATCAAACTAAAAAGCTTCTGCACAGCAAAGGAATGAAAGGGCAACACATTGAATAGGAGAAAATATTTGCAAATCATATATCTGAGAAAGGGTTAATATCCAAAATATATAAAGAATTCATACAACTCAATAGAAAAAAAATTTAAAATCTGATTTAAAAATGGGCAGAGGGGGGCCGGCCCTGTGGCCAAGTGGTTAGGTTTGACAGCCCAGGGTTTTGCTGGTTTGGATCCTGGGTACAGACATGTCAACGCTCATTAGGCCATGCCGAGATGGCATCCCACATAGCACAACCAGAGGCACTCACAACTAGAATATACAACTATGTTCTGGGGGGTTTTGGGGAGAAGAAGAAGAAAAAAAAGATTGGCAACAGATGTTAGCTCAGGTGCCAATCTTTAAAAGAAAAACATGGGCAGAGGATCTGAAAAAACATTTTTGTAAAGACATACAGATGGCCAACAGGTACATGAAAAGGTCCTCAACATTACTAATCATCAGGGAAATGCAAATTAAAACCACAATGAGGGCTGGCCCCACGGCCGAGTGGTTAAAGTTCCACACGCTCTGCATCGGCAGCCCAGATTCGCAGGTTCAGATCCCAGGTACAGACCTACTCCACTCATCAGCATCCCATATACAAAGTGGAGGAAGATTGGCACAGATGTTTGCTCAGGGCAAATCTTCCTCAAGCAAAAAAAAAAAGGAAGATTGGCAACGGATGTTAGCTCAGGGCAAATCATCCTCACCAAAAAAAAAAGAAAAAAAAACCCCACAATGCCACAACAAGTTATCACCTCACACCTATCAGAATGGTTATTATCAAAAAGACAAGAAATAAATGTTGGAGAGGATGTGGAGAAAAGGGAGCCCTTGAGGACTGTTGGTGGGAATGTAAAGTGGTGCAGCCACTATGGGAAACAGTAGGGAGGTTCCTTAAAAAACTAAATATAGAACTACCCCATGATCCAGAAATCCCACTTTTTCTGAAGAAAGTGAAAACAGTAACTCGAAAAGATATCTGCACCCCATGTTCATTGCAGCATCATTTACAACAGCCAAGGTATGGAAACAACCTGAGTGTCCGTGGACAGAAGAACAGATAAAGAAGATGTGGTATATACACAATGGAATATTATCCAGCCATAAAAAAGGGTGAAATCCTCCCATTTGTGACAACATGGATGGACCTTGAGGGCATTATGCTAAGTGAAATGAGTCAGACAAAGAAAGACAAATATATGTGGAATCTAAAAAACAAAAGAAGCTCGAAGATACAGAAAACATATTGGTGGTTGCCAGAGGTGGGAGAAGGGGGAGGGACAAAATGGGTGAAAGGAGACAAAAGGTACAAACTTCCAATTACAAAATAATCAAGTCATGAGATGTAATGTACAGCATGGCAACTATAGTTGACAATACTGATGGGGATATTTGAAAGTTGTCAAGAGTATAAAAATAGTTCTTACCGAGGGAAAAAACTTCTGTAACTGTGTATGGTAACAGATGTTAACTAGACTTCCCGAGGTGATCGTTTCACAATATATACACGTATCGAATCATTGTTGTACACCTGAAACAATTACACTTCAATAAAAATAAATTAATTAATTTAAAAGAAAGAATGAATGGAAACATGAGAACTTGGGAATAGGATTTTCCCTAACAATAAGGAGTTCTTTGAAATTATTTCCACAGCTCAACTAGCTCCCCGTTTGTTCAATTGGAAGTACCAGATATACAGAGATGCATTGTCTGTCCCTTGTTGCAAGGTGTCTTGGTGGCTTAAAAGAGTAGTCAAAGCACCCAAGATACAAGACATCTTAGGGAGAGTCTAGAAAGAGTTGATTGGACCCAGTCATTAGACTGGGGTCTTGCTCAGGCTTAGGCGAAAGACGGCAAGTTACCAAATCCTACTGACCTAGGCTTCTCACGTACAAAATGGCCCCCGCCAGTGTGGTCCTTATTAGAGTCTCCACAATAAAGACTAAGAACAGGTGTTAGCATAGAGCAGTGTATTCTCCAGTCAGCTCTAGGGACCACGTCCCCTACAGTTTATGTGGTGTCTTATTTTTCGTTATTGTTAATACTTTCCCAAGTCCATATATCCTGTTTCTCACAGAGACATAAACCAACTGGATACGTTTCTACCATCACAATAATTCCTAATTCATTCTACATTCCAAATGCTTTGTACTAGCTTGAGGAAGAAAAAAATCCAATTTAAAATTAGGATTTTGTTTTTAAAGTAATGGTATTAAAATCAATTTTTAATATCAAAAATGGATCTAGAAGTAAGTATAGATTAAATCAGTGGTGCGTGTGCTTGGAATAAATGTTGGGAGCTATGGAAGCATCTCTGCGACGACGTATACATTAAGTTTCAGTTTTGTTCTTTACTGTATCTCTGAATGACAGACATGCTGAATGCAGACCTCAATTTAAGCCTTCTCTTTTTTCTTTCTTTAAAATTCTGTACCAATTAGATATTCTCTAGAAAATGTTCAGCATATTCATTTTACCTTCTCTTTTAGTAATTTCATATACAAAAAGGACCATTTTTAAACTTAAATAACATGATAATGAAACTATAAGCTAGCAGTAGGCATGGATCAGATGTATTTTTCTTTCTAAAGGTTGTGACAGACAGACAAAGAGGATGAGTCTGTAGAGACAGATTTTGAAGCTCATACAGAATATAGGCATATAATGGTGTCCTCCTAGTCAATATTCTAATTAGGATGGAAGACATCCTGTGACATGACTTCTGTGTCCCAGAAAATAACTCCTTTCTCTAACCTTTCTGCAAATTTTCACAGCCCCGTTGGTTCAGATATTTCATTACACTGGACCAGCGGTTCTTAATGGGGGCAATATTGAATCTGTCCTTCCCCAGGGGATATTTGGCAAAGTCTGGGACATTTTTGGTTGTCTCAACTGGGGGAGAATGTGCTACTGACATCTAGTGAGTAGAGGCCAGGGACGCTGCTAAACAGCCTGTAATGCCCAGGACAGTCCCCTACTACAGAGAATGATCTATCCCAATATGTCAATAATGCCATGATTGGGAAACTCTGCACTTGACTCTTAATACTGAGCAATCTTCTAGATCTGTGCCGTGGGGTGACTAAGGGAGGAGTCACAAGATGGATAGATCTTCTGCCTTAAAAAGATGGGTCTGATTTAAATAAGTGGAGGGGCATTCCAGGAGGGAATTTCAAGGTAGGAAAAGGGGTCCATAAGCAGGCACATGCATGAAATGCTGAGAAAACAATGATCAAGTCAGCCTATCTTAAAAGGAGAACCTGCTTTTGGGTATGCTAAGATAAGCGGCATTTGGGAAGCTGCATTTGGGAAGAACTTAAATGTGTTTCGTTAAGGAATTGAACTCTATTCTTATATTTAGTAGTGCAAAATTGGCAACTTTAGCACAGGAAATGAACACATGTTTTACCCACTTTTGAAATGTAGCTGCCCAGAACTAGTTCCAAGGGTCTCATAGTGGATAGTCCAGATTAGAGATGAAAAAGCAGGAGACAGAGAAGTCACTTACTAGGTTATCATAAATAACCAAACAACATGAGCCGAAATTATAGTAGTGATTGTCCTGGAAGAAAGGGACAAGAAAAAAGAAGATATCACAAAGAACAAAGGATTTGGGTATTCCTCAGGGAGTTTGGTGATGGTAAACAAAGGGATTTGGATGTAGGAAGCTGGAACTATGAGAACCAGGAATATTCTGAAGCTGACGGTCTGGGCAGGGTGGGAATCAACAACCAGATAGGTGGTAAAGGGTAAAGAAGTGCGCCTGAATCAGAATTCAGAGTAACGCATTATCACGCCAGATTCCAGCTAGGCAAAAGCAATAAATTCTTGTCTCCTCAACAGCGCATGCACATTCCTCCTCTGAACTTTTTCCCATTCGAATTTTCATCTGTAATTATCTCCTCTCTCTCTCCACTTCCCAACTAACACCCACCTTCGAGGCCCAGCTTAAGACATATCTTCCTCATCGATACTCTTCATGTCACTGCAGAACAAGAATATAGACAATTGCCCAGTATTCAGTCTAGAATGGTACAAAAAGACATGAAGCTAAGGAGACATGAATATTTACAGGTTACAGATATAGCCTAGAACCCAGGAAGGCCTGGGTCAGAAATCCAGCCAAACAGTTCAGTACCAAGAAAACCTAGATGCCAGAGACAAACAGCCAGGAAACTCAAGAAATCCAGAGGGAAACACAGGGGGAAGATACGAGGCAGCGTTTAGTCACAGAGAGGGAAATAAACATTAGTTAAGAGGAGTGTGGTAAACAATCCAGTGTGGGGAGTAAGGCCCAGTCAAGAACAGGAGCCTGGAGTCAGATCAGGCTCGGATCCGGCTTCTCTGCCATGACATTGCCAGCACTTCACTGCACTTGCCTGAGCCTGTCTGCTGAACTGTAAAATAGAGAGCATTATGTCCACTTCACAGGACGGTTGTGACTGAATGATATGGTTAATGAGCTGAGAGATTGCGATTAAATGAGATTAAATGATATACATGTGACAGGAAAGATGTTTTGAATTTATTAAGGTGTTTTTCTCCTTCGTCTCTGATGACATGGGCTTTGTCCGAGTCCATTGCTTTTCCAACTTTAACGTTGACACTTACATCTGAAGACTTGGTTAAAATGCAGATTCTGGTCCAGTAGCACTGGGTGGAACGTAGCCTCACCTAGATTCCACACTGCTGAGAAAGTTTGTGACAGAAGGGATGCAAAAGAAAGACAGAGATAACATTAAATTTCTGAGGTTAAAACTAGGGTTTTGCTAGGAGACAGTAGACGTGTAAGCAGGTTCAGGGCTCGACCCTAGAGTTTTATGTAAATGATGACCAGATTAGAAGAGGAAGGGGAGCCAGTCAACTCCATTCCAGCCCCACAGGATTGTGGGAAGAGGAAGCTAGAGGGAAGCAGGAGGGCAGAGTGGGGACATGCATGTTTCACTGCTCCTCTCTCTGGGCTTTCCCCCTGAGAGGGGGAGGCGCGTTAGGTAAATGAAGGTAATACTGAGGGAAAGATTTAGCTTTCCCAAGCTGCCCTGGGTTTCCACATTGGTTTGGTAGGTTTCCACAATAGCTGAGATTCTGACCTGAAAGCTATTCAGAGAGGCTCTCCACGACGTGGTGAAGGACTCCAAAGCAGACCTCCTGATCTGGGGCCACTGGGGGTTACAGCCAGGTCTCAAAGGAGTCCCTCGACCAGCTATATGGAAAGAGAGACTAAGTCGGCCAGGAGCAGGATCACAGCCCACCCAGAGCTAGAGAGAACAGCCACCGACTTTAGCCATCCATGTCAGAGGAGCAAGCTGCACCCAGTGGACAAGAGACATTGGCCTGGAGCCCAGAAGACAAAAGGACATCACCCCTAAGGACTCTGGTTCTTCCATATTGTTCTAGGACTGTGGAAAGCTGCCTCCTCCCTGCATATCCCCAACAACATTTTAGAAAAGAAGCAGCAGAGGGAGGGAGGCTCTCTGAGAAGCTGAGCGTTTTCATTCAATAGATGAAATTGCTCAATGCTACCTAAGGGAGAGATTTAATTTATGGGATTGGACTAAGCTTGCAACTGGACTGGACAGTTAAATAATTTCCCCCAGTGGGTTCAGGCTTGAGAAGAAGGCCAAACTTCTTAGAGACAAAATGAAGATATGAATTTTTATCTAAACATCCAAGCTACGGCTGAGTTAAATTTGCAACCACACTACAAATATATGAAGTGCTCAGCAATGTGTCGGCTACACAGAAAGTGATTGACAGATGGTAACCAGGTTAAGTAGGTTAAGTAAGGACTAAGAAAAGGCCACTGGATCCCGCAGTTAAGAAGACAGCATTCCCTTTTGGGAGAGTGGCTTCAACAGAATGATAAGGGTGGAATTAGCCACAGTAGATGCTCAGCCTAACTGTGAAAGCCAGGACACTCAGCACAGCTCTCATTCCACATAGCGGCAGGAAGCGGTGTGGATAGAGTAGAGATGAAATCCTCCCTCCCAGGGCAGAGTTCAGGGTATCATCCAGTGAGTGGAAGGATCCCTTAGGGGAGTTTGGATCCTATTTCTGGAAATTGGCTCCAAAGCAATTCTCTTAATGAGAATGGGTTTTTTGCCAAGTGTGAGATGGTACTTAAATATGAAAAAAAAAAAAAAATTATACACTCCAAAGCTATAGCCAAGAATTCTTCATTTAAAAACAATCCTGAAAAAATTAGTTCATTCTATACACCCCCAAATTGTGGTTTCATCACGTCACAGTCTGGAGAGGACTCTTGCTTCTCTCAAGGCACTTTCACTTCTCTTACCTCAGATAAGGACTGCTCTTCATTCACACTCCCGGGTAGGTGTTTCCCAATGACCGGGGCATAATTCCCTCCCTAAGCAGAGCAGAGTATTTGTTCAACAGCGGAGTAGTCGCTCTTAGAGAAATTGTGAAATGGGGAGGCTTGTCTTGACCACCCACACTTTCTCTCTGGAACCACACAACATAAATTTGCCATCTCTCCAACCTCCCCAATACACAAAGCCCTCAGCCCACCCCTGGTTACCTAGGCGTCTCCTCTCCCAAATGCTCTCACACAGCTGCTTCCCTTCCCCAAACCCAAGCCATGCCCCAGCCCTGCCCTCACCTCACTCCTCCACCTCCTCCTCCCAAGTATGCTGGTGCCATGTCCCATGATCTCAGGCCCCACCCTTTCCCAAGGACAAAAGCGAAAAGCCTTTTAGATGACCCAGTATCATTACTCATAGGTATCTTGGTTACCTTGTGAAAATACTTAGCGTCACATGAAAAGATGCTCAACATCATTAATCATTAAGGAAATGCAAGTCAAAAACACAGTGAGATACCACCTCATACCCACTAAGATAGCTATAATCAAAAATGTGGAAAATAACAAGAATCACTAGTGTTGGTAAGGAAGCGGAGAAATTGGAACCCTTGTGCACTGCTGCTGGAAATGTAAAATGATGCAGCCACTGTGGACAACAGCATTGTGGCTCCTTAATAATTTAAAAATAGAATTACTATATGACCCACCAATTCCACTCCTAGGTATATACCCAAAAGAATTGAAAACAGGCGTGCCAACAAACACTTATACGTGAATGTTCATAGCAGCGCTACTCACAATAGTCAAAAGGCAGAACAGACACTGAAATGTCCATCAATGATGAATGGATAAACAAATTGCACTATACACATAAAAGGGAACGTAATTCAGCTGTAACAGGAATGAAGTACTGATACAGGCTACAACAACGTGGATGAATGTTGAAGACGTTATGCTAAGTCAAAGAAGCCAGACACAAAAGGTCACTCATTCTATCATTCCATATATGAAATATTCAGAATAGGCAACTCCGTAGAGACAGAAAGCAGATTAGAGGATACTTGGGGCTGGAGAGAAGAGGGGACGGGGAGTAACTGCTGAATGGGTGTGGGGTTTTATTTTGGAGTTATAAAAATATTTTGGAACTTGATAGAGGTGGTGGTTGCACAATATTGTGCATGTGCTAAATGCCATTGGATTGTTCACTTTAAAATGGTTAGTTTTATGTTAGGTGACTTTCACCTCAATTTCTTTTTTTTTTTTTTTTAAGATTTTATTTTTCCTTTTCCTTCCAAAACCCCCCCAGTACATAGTTGGGTATTTTTAGTTATGGGTCCTAGTTGTGGCATGCAGGACGCTGCCTCAGCATGGCTTGATGAGCGGTGTCATGTCCGCGCCCAGGATTCGAACTGGCAAAACCCTGGGCTGCTGAAGCAGAGCGCAAGAACTCAACCACTCGGCCACGGGGCTGGCCCCATCACCTCAATTTCTTAAACAATATTTATGTCTCCTTAAGACCATCAAAAAGTAACCCAGAACCAGCCCTGATGGCCTAGTGGTTAAAGTTCAGCGCTCGCACTGCTTCGGCGGCCCGGGTTTGCTTCCTGGTCGCAGGTTGCAGAACAACACTGCCCATCTGTCAGTTGCCATACTGTGCTGGCGGCTCACACAGAAGAACTAGAAGGACCTACAACCAGGATACACAACCATGTACTGGGGCTTTGGGGAGGAAAAATAAATAAAGAGGAAGATTGGCAACAGATGTAAGCTCAGGGTGAATCTTTCACCACCAAACAAAAAAAAAGAAGTAACCCAGAGTGAGAATACAGGGCCTATAAACATCTTGAAAGCAGAGGTTATATCTCAAGAATTTATATCCCCTATAGAAGGTAGCAAGGTGCCTGGCACACAGATATTAATAAATATCAGCAGAATGAATGAATGGGTGAGTGCTCTTCCAATGTTGTATACAGCATGTTGTTGCGGGAAGCTGCCAGCCCTGCCCCTGCCCCCAAGGGCAGCTGCCAGTTCTGCATCTTTCCTGGCAATGAGTCCACGTAGCAGTCGCAAAATATCCATGGGCTGGAAAATCCTTTCCTGTGTCCCAATACTTTGGAACTTAATAAGGAATCTGTGCCATTCTTTTTCTCAACTTAAAATTGCACATTTTGCTATCCTGGTTAGAGAGATGCCACTGACTGAAATATCTTGCCTCAAGAGTGGGTGACATCAGCATCTCATTATCAAAATTTTCCTCCCTGCAAAGCTTTCATGTTCTTATAGAGAATGTTCCAGTTTAACGGTAAGCCCCTTGAAATGCAGGGTTGTAACTAATTGCGAGGGAGGAATAGCTCTGTTGCAATACAAGGTGGCTAACCCATTAAAACCGCGGAACAGAACTGAATTTCCTGAAATAAGTTGCATCTCATTGCGAGGCCCTGATTCCAGTCTGAATTTATTTTGTAATTCATTCAGTATCTCAAGTCTTAATGTTTCTTTCATCATGCTGGTACCTTCTTTATTGCCCAACCTGACTACAGGTGAGATAATTTTAAAACACTTTTTGAGTTTTATGCATTTTATAATAATTATGAGCATCTTCCCCAAGCCAAATATGGGATGAAGACAGGTTCCACTGGAGGTTTTGCCTTCTGTTTCAGTGAAGTGGCATTTCAGAATTTCAACATAAGTTTGTCAATACCAACTAATACAACTCAGTTTCCAAAAGCCAGAGATGCTATTGGAAGAAGAGTTTTAATGAGAAATACAATTAAGAACTAACTGGGGCTGGCCCTGTGGCCGAGTGGTTAAGTTCGTGCACTCCGTTTCAGCAGCCCAGGGTTCACTGGTTTGGATCTGGGGCGCGGACCTAGCACTGCTCATCAAGCCATGCTTTGGCAGCATCCCACATAGAAGAGCTAGAATGTCTTACAACTAGGATATACAACCATGTACTGGGGCTTTGGGGGGGAGAAAAAAAAGAGGAAGATTGGCAACAGATGTTGGCTCAAAGCCAAACTTCCTCACCAGAAAGCATACCTTTAAAAAAAACAGAGAACTAACTGTAACTGTGGCCTTGGAAGCCACTGTTTACACTTGTCTTTGACAATACAGCGTCCAGCTCAAGCCTAGTTATCGCTCTAATCATAGAAATGCAGATAGGATTTTTCCAGTTTACCAAGCAATTTCACAGACCTTATCTAATTCGATCTTTCCAACTTCCAAGGAGATGAGTATGTCAGCTACTGTTATCTCTATTTTAAAAATTCACAAACTGAGATTTAAGAATTTTAAGAATTGGCTCAAGGTCACGTACTTTGTAAAAGCACAGACCAGGTTTGAATCCAGTTCATCAAACGCCAGACCTCTAGCCTCTCACTTCTGTGCCAGTCCCTGTCCCCCAAGAACATGAGTAAGCCACCAAAATAATTGGAGAGCTTTACTGAAGCGATCTGGCCTCCAGCGCTTCGCTGTGCCTTGCAGAAAGAGCTGCTCTGCCCTCAGTTCCTGCCGCAGCCCCCCACAGTTTTTGCACACAATCCACAATATTAAACACACCATGGGTAGGAAGCAAGTTCCTTTTTCAAGTTATCCACCTAGCATCTATACAGCTGCTGTTTACTGAAGGCTTTGGCAAAGAGCAGTGGGATTCTTATCCTATTCCTGATGTGATTTTTAATTTCCTGGTATTCCCTAATCTCGTTTCATTAAGTATAATCCTCCCATGCACGAGTTTGTACCCTCTCTGAAAAGAGAGAGACGTCATGTCGTGGGCAGTGAGGTCTGTGATTTCCCGTCTCCTGGATTCCCTTCTTTCTCTCCTGTAGTTAATAGTTTCCCGGCATGGGGCTTTAGCCTGGCAAAGCACGGAGCGTGTTCCTGCAGCCTCGCTCACCTGCCCCTGGGTACTGCAGATGGCTGTCAGGTGACAGAACTCTTCCCCAACCCGCTACTTCCCCAGCAACTCACCTTCCCCACTGCACATCCCAGAGATGGCCATCCCAGGCCCAGCATCAGTGTGGATCTCAGACGGACCCAGCTGAACATCTTCCCTAACATTATTGGATTTGGCTAACTGCCAGTGCTGTTCAAACTCTTGGAGAAGTGCCAGGTTTGGTAATTCCTCTCATGGAGTCACTCGGTATCAACTCTCCACTTTCTTCCCTCTAGGCTTTCCTTCCCTGCTGGGAGGGAACGACAGGGCAGGAGAGAGAACAGGTTCATAAACACTTAGTTCTTTTCTGCTCTTCTGGACCACGCCAATGGGAGAGACAATGGGCAGCTGCCATGCCCTCAAGGGCTCTGGCTGCAGCCTCAACGCATTGCCTTTTCTTCACAGCTCAACCCCCTCCCCAAATGGGCTCAGGTATTTGCCTCTGCACAAACTCCTCCCAGGCTCCACACCAGTTTCTGTGTGACTCTTGTAGTTACAGGAAAGTCAACACTGTTATTGTCACTCCTGAGTCATACCTGCATCGCCAGGTATCAGACTGGACAAAAAAGGTTCTTCTATTTCTACTGATCCAAGTCATTCTGTTTCCACCCGGAAAACATAAACACAAACATTCCCAGATATCCATAACCACAAGAAAACCTCTTATAAGTGACCCTTCACATATGAGTTAACCCAACAATTTCCCCCACACTGAAAACACAGCTTTCCTCCTGAATAGTCCTACCCAGCTCTCCCCCACTGGACAAACAAGTCTTTACCTATTTCTTGTTTCCTAATAAAGAGTATCTAAACTTTTCCCCATCCCCCACTGCTTCCCTCATCCCTCTCCTCTTTATCAGGGCTGCCCACCTTCTCATCTCATGTTCATTATGAACTCTTCAAAATTGTGCTTTGTGAGACCTTTATGACACACCATTCAGCCAGAGGGGCCGTTTGCCGAAAGCTGCACACCGGCAAATAGGCCACAAGTTCTTGAATTACCAGAGAGCCCAGAGCCCCTGGAGCTATTTCTGCCTTGAATTAAGCAGAAAAAGAAGCTGCTGCCAAGTGGAAATGAATTCCCACTGTGATACAAAGGAACGATTAAGGGGCAGCTACTGTCATCACCGCCCTTTACCAGAGGAGAAAACTGGCGTTCAGATAAGTGAAGTGCCTCGTCCAAATGTTCACAGCTGATAAATGGCAGATCTGGGCCTCAATCCCCAGGCTGCGGGCATGACCACTATGCCAGCCTGCCATCACCACCAGCCTGCCATCACCGCCAACCTGCCATCACCGCCAACCTGCCATCCACCCAACCTACCATCACCACGAGCCAAGTTGTTTTGCCCCAACTGTGCTCACCAACAAGCCTTCTGGTAGTAATTTGGCTTCCTTTGTGGTTTTCCTCAAGGTTTAGAATTTGCTGACCAGCCAAAAAGAATATTTGGCTACATTTGACCACTATATTTATCCCTATAAATTAACAAGTTGGTATCTTCTAAATTAAAGGGAAAAAAATTGATTTGTCCTAATCTTTAAATCTTTTTCAAAGTTTTTCTGACCCATTGACATCTGGGGCAAATGAGTTTTACTTCAAAGGCTCTGAGAGTTTCTGAAACTCTCCTCGTATGTATTCTAGTAATTCCTCATTACACTATTGTATCAGTCGAATAATGAATGCTAGTTACCACAACAACTCTGAATAACGAAGGCTTATTTCTCGCACATGGAATGATCTGGTACAGGGTGCGCCTCTCCTCCATCTTGTAACTAAACCGTCTGGCATCTGTGGCTTCCAAGCTCACCACATGCATAGATTTAAGGACCAGGCTTGGGAGCAGCTTAAATCATCTTCAACAATATCGCATTGGCCAGAACCTAATCACATGACCTCAGACATGCAAGAGAGGTGGGAAAATGCGGGGAAGCAAATGCGTATTTAGTAAGCAGTATCAGACTCTGCTATGACACTTCATTTATGCTGAGGACAGAAAATGGAAAGAGACAGGAAAAGAATAAAAAAGAAAAATCTTTAATCTTAAATCTCATTCACTGAGATTGTCAGTTAAGTTTTCCAGGCATTTATATATATAGAGAGAGAAACATATGCATTTCTATAAAGTATGCATGTATATATATATATATATCTCTATAGATAAATATATCCATAGATATATACACTTTTTAAAATTGGTATCACATTATACACACTGCTTTATAGCCTGTTTTTTCTAACAGAACATTTCCCATATCAATATACACATTGCTCCATCGAAATTCTTAGTTACTACATAACCTTCCATTTTATAGTTATCCCAGAATTTGCTTATTTCCCTATTTCATATTTAAATTGTTGCCAATTTTTTAACTGTTATAAATGATACTATGTAAGTATCCTTATAAATAAATACACGTTTGTGAATTTGTCACACTAGACTAAACTCCTAGAAATAGAATTGCTTAGCCAAAATATATGCAGTTTTAGATGGTTTTTATACATATTGCCAATAACCCTTCACAAAAGTTATACCAATTTACATTCCTTTATAACGTTTAAATCATTTCAACCTGTTACGGTGCTGCTCTCTATGAATGTTTTTGTGATTTCATGACAGTGGCTTCTATTTTGTTGTTATTCAACACTGGTGATGTTAAAATGTTCTTAGGGTTGATCGCATCCTTCAGTCCAACACTCACCACACTGCAATGGGATAAGCCCATACAACCCATCACGCCCCAGTCACAACCAAACGCTGGACGAACGCAGAAAACGACTACCCGAGAGCTCTGAAAAGTAAACAAGAACGGGCACAGGGAGGGAAGTCACCACTTAAAGAATGATTAATATGGCTGTGAGTTTCCTAGGTTTTCCTTTCTCTTTCATCTCCTGGTTTAGGTTTTTCTTTCTCCTTTATCTCCTAGTTGTGACCTGAAGGAAGGCTGAACTGGGGAATCATGGAGCAGATTCAGAAAGCAAAAACCCTGAGAGAAACCCGTTTTCCTGGTCAGAGGATCAAGAAACGGGTCCGTGAGAGCTGCAGAACATGAGGGGAATTCCCACCTCTCCTCTCTCTTTTCTCTTCCAGCCCTGCAGACATCTGCCTGCTGCAGGGATGGTGGTGGCCTCCGTGCAGGCACCCAGAGTCCCTAAAGGAAACCTGTCTGTCTGAATAGTGAAATCAGGAAACGGGGCACCTGTACGCAAAGAGTGTGAGTGGAATCCTTCTTATTATTTTTTCTCTCTTTGCTCTGTCCACATCACCGCAAAGGTGGGCCAGGTCGCGCAGAACTGCGCAAGAGCGTAGGAGACTAAAACTCTGGGAGAATCCCAAGCTTCCGGCCATGTCTAGAAGCCAGAGAAGAGAAAGCTACAGAGCCATGTGTCCTAGTTCCATTTGCGGACCAACACAAGGCCCCAGCTCATCCCCAAGTGGTGTGTGGGGGACACTCTGAAAGAAGCCTAGTAAAGGCTTTAAGAACTAAACTATGATATAAACCCCCACCCAACTCCCAGGCTGACCCCTGAATGGCTGGCGCAAGAGGCAGACAGACTCAGACAGCATAGTTAAGGCCTTGAAAACTGAACGGACGTTACTCAAAATATAAAGAGCAAGAGAAATACGAACAACTCGCAAGGGAAAAGACAATCACCAGACGCGGTCCTGAGCAGCTATTGTAACTCCTCCACACGGCGAAGGTGACACTCCTGACTTGAACGTAAGGTAGATCCTCTCGGCGGAGAAATAGAAATTATTTTTAAAAATGGAAATTTTAGAACTGAAAATACAGTATCGGGGGGTACAAACTCACTGGGTGGATTCAAAAGCAGAACGGCGATGACAGAGGGAAAAATCAGTAAGCTTAACGGTGGATCCGTAGAAATTATCCCGTCTGAAGAACTGAGAGAAAAAGATTGAAAAAAATACAAGCAAGCGTCACACACATGTGGGACAATGTCAAATGGCCCGACATTCATATCATTGGAGTCCCTGAAGAAGAGGAGAAAGAGATGGATGCGGGAAAGTATTTGAAGAAGTGGTGTCTAAAAACTTCCCAAATTTGACAAAAGACATAAATTAAAACCTCAATGATACACGATAGATCTTCATTATTCACGGAATTTCTATGTGCAAATTTGCCTACTCGCTAAAACTTATTTGTAATTTCAAAATCAATATTCACGGCGATTTCGCAGTCATTCTCAGGCATGCGCAGAGCAGCGAAAAAATTGAACTGTCTGAAGCGCTCATTCCCGGCTGAGCGGGAAAAGGCTACCCCGCCTCCTTGTTTCAGCCTCGTGCAGAGATGGGCGGAGGACCGGACGGTAGGGGGCAGTGCAGCGCGTACAAGGAGCTCCAGTCTGGGTCCGCTGCAAGGGGTTTGAAACCCGACTCGAGCGGGACGGCCTGGAGCAGTCACTTAACACTTCTCAACCTCAGTTTCCTTTTTGTAAAATAAAGAAAACAGAATCTACCAGGAGGAGTTATTTCTAGGATTTAAGATTATAATCTATGAGATAGACATATATACATACATATTTCTCCTAAGGGTAATGGTTCGATATTCACTAATTCTTTGTTTGCAGTGACTTTAAAGAACACAACTACTGTGAATAAGAGAATCAGCTATATTATCGAGCCATACAAAGGAATGAAGGATATGTTACAACATGGATGAACCTTGAAAAGGTGTTCAGTGCAAGGAGCCAGTCACAAAAAGAGTGCATGTTTCCATTCATATGAAATGTCGAGAATAGGCAAATCCGCAGGGACAGAAAGTGGATTAGGGGTTGCCAGGGCCTTTGGGTGGAGGGGAGCAGAGAGTGACTGCTAATGGGCATGGGGTTTCTATCTGGGGTGATGAAAATGTTCCGGAATTACATAGTGATGATGATTTCATACTTCATGAATGAATACACTAAAAATCACTGAATTCTATACTTGAAAAGAATGTTTTATGATATGTGAATTATATCTCAATTTTTAAAAGCAATGATATTCTACTACACATCTATTACCATGCCTAAATTTTAAGGAAAAAAACCCTCACAATAGCAAGTGTTGACAAGGAGCTGGAGGAATTGGGGCTCTCACGCAGTGCTGGTGGGAAGGTAAAATGATGCAACCACTTTGGAAAACAGCTTGGCAGTTTCTGATTAAGTTAAACATACACTTAACATACAGCTCTGCAATTCCACTCCTCGGTTTTTCCAAGTGAAATGAAAAGCTATGTTCACACAAAAACCTATAGATGAATGTTTACAGCAGCTTTATCTGTAATCACCATAATCTGGAGACAATCCAAATGTCCTTCACCTGGGAAACGGATGGAAACTTATGGTATAGCTGTACAATGGGATACTGTTCACAACTAAACAAAACCAACTATGGTTGGATGAGATGACACGGATGAACCTCAAACACATCGTGCTAAGTGAAGGAAGGCAGCCAAAAAGCTATATAGCACACGATTTCATGCATATGGAATTCTGGAAAAGGCAAAACTGAGGGGAAAGAAACAATTCAGCAACTGCCAGAGGTTAAGGGTGGGGGTGGATTTAAGCACAAAGGGGCAGAAGCATGAGGGAATTTGAGGGGTGGGGAATGACCAAACTGTTCCGGACCTTGATTGCAACTTCGAGACTCCACACATTTTCAAATCTCACACAACTGTACACCAAAGAGTGGATTTTATTGTACGTAAATTAAAAATAAAATTTTTTAAAACTCACTGATGAAAAACCCAACTTCATAAATCAGAACATCACTTTATAGACCATTTCTTTCTCTTTCTGTTTTGGAGTATTAAACTGATTTTTGACAAAGCAGCGACTTAGGCTGGTCCCTTGAGGATAGCTGAGTAGCTCAGCGTGCAGTGTCCAAGCGGTCCGGGTGAATCAAAAGGGCCAGAACAGCAGGCAGGCCGGGCCCGCGGTCATGCTCAGTGTCCAGCACGCCGCATCGTCAAGGCGCGCAAGACCGCTCTGCTCACAGCAGGCCCTGCTGCAGGGTCTAACGCCCTGCAGAGACAGGCTTACAACAGCTTGGAAGGCCAGAATCCCTTCCAAACAGGCTGGAGGAGAATGGCATAGTGGCAGTTCTAGAACGTTCTGACAGGAAACAAGGCAGAAGTGCAGTCATACAGATTGGGGCAACGTGACCGTGCACGGACAAGAACGGACACTGAAAGAAGGACAAGGAGAATGCAGAGGGGCAGGGGAGGAATGGCTCCACTTAATGAGCGCTTGCTGTGGGCTGCGCTCTGACCTCTGCACTTTATAACAAAATTCCAGTATTTTCTGTGGCATCTGTACTGCTGGTTGTGTTGCCGGATCATTTTAAAGATATACAAGATTTTTTTTTTTTTTTTACTTTAAGGATTATGAATTTTTAATTGTCTTCTATTTCTGGCTTTTCATTTATGGTAGTAATATAGTTTCCTTTTTAAAATATTTATTTTTCCTCAACTTACGAAAAATCTTAAATAATGACAAAAATCGTAAAGGCAGTACGTGAATGCCCGAAATTTAGGAAATCCGGCATTCTCTCTCTTGACCTCAAAACAACCCAGCGTGAGGAAGGTGGAATTAGACCCAGGTGACAGGAAAGGACACTGAGATTAAATAACGCTCCTAAATGGCGCCAGTACGGATCCAGTACTTAACCTCAGGGCTGTCTACCTCCAAAACACGCGGCCCTACCGGGAGAGCCCGCTGCCCCAGACCTGCCCCCGCCGGGACGGGTGACCGCTTTCGGGACAGAAAGCCGCGAGCGGCCCTGCGAGAAGACCACACAGTGGCTCCGGGGTCAGGCTCTCCAGCCCCAGTCCCACGACCTTGGAGAAGTAGCACATCCGCCACAAGCCGCGTTTTCCTCATCGAAAGCGGGGACGGAACAACACCTGCCCTGTCCCTCTGTGAGCAGGCTTCCCTATGACCGGCTTAGTGAAAGCCGTGTACACAGCAAGCGCGCCCTAAGTGGTAGTTAGGCTAGCTGTTGTTACTACTAATACTAAGGCTATTCCAGGCTTTTCGACTGAAGCAGGGGGCATTTCTGGTCAGGCCAGGCTTGGATCACGAACCGGCTTGAGACTCCCTCGTGGGAGAGGGATGTGGGACCGACCGGGGGCCCACGGAGCAGCAGGCCGGCTCCGCGCAGGCACACTCCGGGCCCGCCGCGGACTGAGACGCTGGGGTGCCGGCCACGCCTCTGCAGCCAGGCTGCTGGGGCCCATTGTCCTTCCTGTGCCTCAGTTTGCTCATCTGTAAAGTTGGAGGAAGAACAGTAGTTACCTTAGAGGGTGACATATATTAAGAGTATGTTAATATGTGGCACATGGTAAAGGTTTTGCAAGTGTCGGCTAATTTTGCTGGATCCTCTTTGTTTCCAACATAGCTGGTCTTGGTGGCAGTGGTGTGTGCTCAGAAGACCCTGGCGCCAGACCAAGATGTCCTTGCCTCAAGATGCCCTTGGTGTCTGTTGTGGGCATAGGTGACCCTGGTCAGCCGTAAGCGCACTGCCCCAAGAAGGACCAGCACCTTGGGGCTCACTCAGAGGCCGCATGACAAGAGCCTCTGCATCCGGCCATCACATCCAGTGGGACATTTCCAGTGTCCCCTTTGGTTCCCTCCCCTCTTCAGGAGATCCACTTTTCTGAAAAAATGCTTGTTGGCCCCAAACATTTCTTAATTTCTCCAAGTCTCTCTCTCTCTCTTTTTTTTTCCTATTATTCTGCAGAACTGTATATCAGGATACTTAAGAATGCTCAATCATAAGGAACAATGAACCCAACAGGATCAACAGGCCTTGGGTAGTCCTGCCAGCAACCCTAAAAGGAAAGAAGAAAAGGATCAAAGATGCTGGCAGGAGAAGTGACTTTATTTAGAGTGGCCTGGATCCCTGGCGGGAACTGGGAGGTTTGTCCTCTCCTAATTCATGAGCAGCTCTCCTGGTTGGTAGGCAGAAAATCCACAGCAGATGAAAGCAAGGAACATTGGGGTGGGGACAGAGGGTAACAGGAGGAGTTAGGCTCACCACCAGGGAGGTGACGCAGTGCCCCCCCCCACTCCCCCCGGCCCCTGACGTCAGCTCAGCATCTCCTCAGCCCTCCACCCTGAACGAATGAGCTTGGGGCGGGGGAGCATTGCTGCCTTTCTGCGTGGCCCTGGACAAGTGTGAAGAGCAGGGCTTCCCTGGCAGCAGGGTCCAGCTGGGGGCGTGGTGCTGGCAGTGGCCGGGACACAGGCTCTGGCCATGGCGCTGCACTGGGTGGGTGAGCCGGCTGCCTCTGCCTCCATTCAGAGGCAGGGAGACTGGGTTTTCAGGTTGCTGTCACTTGGGCTGCGCCTTGGGACCCATAGTTAGTGAGTGTGGGCGCCCCTCTGGCTTCCTTGCACTACACAAATATCTGCATTGAGACCAAATGCCATCTCTTGGAAAACAAATTGTTTTTAATAATTCATTGGCTTCCTGGTGGGGTATAGAGTCCCAGTAGAACAATGAGGACATCCAGAGGAGAAAAGAGAAACTTCCTGGCGGGCTGCATTGCAGAGAACAGAACAGAGCCACAAAGTAAACAGATCCAAGGAGAGAGAAAGGAGTCCTGGGATTAATTGGCTGTTCCATGAAACCACAGGGCAACTGATACTCTTTTCCTCTCTCCATCAATTCTTGTCCCCACCCTAGTCTGGTCTCCTCCTGTCAGCCAGAGCCACAGCTTTAAATATTAAAACCAAATTTAATTTTGTCCCTTATCCGCTTAAAACCCTCCACTGTTCTTGGGTTAGAGTGCAAGATTCTCACCATGTCTCTAAACCTGGGCATGATCAGGCCCCTCCCAGCTTTGTCTCCCAGCACGCTTTTCTTGCCCGTCACTTCATGTCCAACCACATTGACCTCTGAGGGAATGTCCTGCCCCAGGATCTTTGTTCATGCTGTTCTCGCCAGCTGGAATGTTTCCTCATATTTGCCAGGTTAACTTCATTCTTTTCATTCTTTGGGGCCCAGCCCTCCTTGTCTCGCTGGACAAGTTCAGTCCTCCCGGTTGCCTGCAGGTTTCCTTCACAGCTCTCATCAGTGCTGCACACAATTATCAGTGTGAGCATCTCTTTAATATCTGCCTTCCTCCAGAGACCTCTAAGATCCATAAGAGCAGAGACCTGAACGACCCGGCGCCTGGCACAGGGAGATGCTCAGTAAACATTTCTGTGGAATTAACTGTATTGAGGAATGGATGGATTGATCGATCCATAGAAAGGGACCGCTGGAGTCCAAACTCAGGCCTGTTACAAAGCTCACTCTAATAACTATGCTTTTAGTAGCAGTTTAAACATTCTTTGAAGTTATGACTGCACTCGCATTTCAAGATTCTCCAAAGAGAAGAAAAATTGTATCTGTATAGTTAGGAGAAAAGCCTCGAGTGGGCCAAGAGTCCAGGGCTACAGGAGGCGAGACGTCTGGGGGCATGTTGAGCATGCAGCCTCTGGCCAACTGTTCTGGGGGCAGGAAGTAGGCCCAGGTCAGTCCACGGGAAAGACTCTGGGTGGCCTGGTCGGACAGGAGGGGCTGGGGCCCTGATTCTCTAAATTAGGAAAACGAGCCCCTTCCTCAAGATGTCCCTGCCGCCTGCTGCAAACTATCTAATCCAGTCCAACACCTGGATGCCTGCGATGTGCAGGGCGTCCCCTGGAGCCGTGCCGAGCAAGGTGTGCGTGCACTGTCGTCTGCAGCAGCCCCAATGGACTAGGGGTCAGTAAGTCCGTTATTGATTAAAAGCATGAGGAAACTGGGACCTGCCTAGCAGCGCTTCTTTGTGAACAGAAAACTTAGGTGCTGGCGTGTCTCCCAGGAGAAAGTTTTAAAGAGCTCCTCCCACCTCTCCTGGGCGCGCCCCTCCCTACTCCTCCCTGCAGTGGTGACCTCAGGCGGCAGGCACATTGCGCAGAGCCTCAGGTTCCTTTGTTCTTCTGTTCCTTAAGAAAGAGCCAGTCCTGCGACAGGTGTCGTGATGGAGGCTGAGGGGAAAGAAATGCACTGGGCAGAGTCTTTTTCTCCACTGAGTAGGAAAAAAAGGAAAAGAAAACCTACTGGTTTGCGGTGCTGCGTGAGCTGCGGGGCTCTGCCAGGGCGTCCAGGTTGCAGGTACCGAAAGGTGAGCAGGAGGGAGCTTCTCTGAGGCCACTCCTTCATCTGGACCGTCTCACTGGAGGGACTGAGGTTCTATAGAAGCTCTGACCTCTGCTCAGGTTAAAACTCAGCATAAACTAGCCTTGTTTGCTTTAGGTTAGATTTCGATTCTTCCAGCCCCTCCATGGGGATGGTGGCCCCGCCTACAGCTAGTCAGGTGCTCAGCTCTTTTCATGCTCTCTCAGAGACGCTGCTTGCTGGTCTCTGAATCAGATTACTCAAGGGGAGACTGGCAGACATGGAGGGGGCACGGATGGAGCCCTGAGCGCTCATGCAGGGCGGGGAGCGTGCCCTCCCCTGGAGCCCTTCACTCACAGCGCCTCAGTTTAGCAGCCCAGCAGCATCTTCTTCACAGCAGCCCCTGGGGCTGGAGACTCATTAGAGAAAAGGAACAAAGGGACACAGGGACATGGCAGGTCCCTCAGTGCTGTTTCCTAGAAGGCAGAAAAAACCAAGCTGTCACCCAACAGAAAGGAGCCATCTGACTTCTGCGGAGGGAGTCAGCCTTCACAGAGGGCTCCCAGCGGACACACAACTGCCTGGGTACCGGAAAAAAGACAGGCGACCCATGGCCCATCTTTGAGGGTGGCGGGCTGCCTATCCACCCAACCCTCAGAATTTTCATTCCAGCTCCTTCTTAATAAACAGAGTTGCTATTCAGGAGGCACTGAACTTGAGTATTTATTGGAACAGGCAGGCTTTGGGGGAGATCTTGTTCTCCTCACTCTGGAGGGATAAATCACCCTCTTGATAAATGTGAATGTCATCCCAACAGTCTCAGGAGACACAGCTGTGGGGAGGAAAGAGAGGAAGCTAGCTTGCCTGGCAAGTGAAGCGATCCCAGGGGAAGGGTCACCCACTCGTAACAATCCACTCACCTCCTGCCAATGTAGGTGTCCAGCTTTTCTGCAGAAGTAACAAAGCAAGAGGAGGAGAGCAAAGTATGGCAGAGGGGGGAAAAGATGTGCCTTGACTGTGGCTTGAATCTTCCTCCCAGGAAGAGACATTCTAGAATTTTTTTAAAAAATCAAAGCTCCTGCAGAAAAACTAGAACCAATACTTTTCACTCTGTTGAAATGCCCCAAAATCTACAAATGTGGAACCTACTTTTCTAAGTAGCCTAAATAAGTAAACACCAAACCTTGAATTTTATCATGGGAGTTAGGAAGGTTAAATGGTGGTTTTCAAGTTCTTTTCATTCTAAGTCTGACCTCAGCAGACCTAAACTACCATTTTTCCCAGGGAGAAGGAGTCTTCCTTATTCCCTGTGGGAGGAGGGAGCTGTGCAGAATTCCTCACATCGGTGCAGAAACACTGCACTGGGTGCATGTGAAAGGATGCTGGCGGGGAAGGCAGAGGGGCTCAGAAGCACAGGCGGGAAGGGGGAGGTGCACTGGAGCAGGGAAGGTAGGGCACAGGGAGGAGGTCAGGGTCACTGACCTTGGAGAGGGGTCTTTGCATAGATGTTCTCAGCATATGTGTTAGATTTGAGGGATGTCACCGGGCTCCCATATGCCCCCAGGGATCTCTCAAACTTGTCTTCCATAAGGACCAATGTTCCCAAGGAAAAAAACATTGTTTTAAATTGCAGTGCTATGACTCCAGGAGGACTCACCTGGTGTGTTAGTTTCTTATTGCTGCTGTAACAAATTACCACAAACTTAGTGGCTTAAACCAACACACATTTACTATCTTACAGTTCTGGAGGTCAGGAGTCTGACAAGGGCTACGATCATCAGCAGGGCTGCAGCCCCATCTGGAGGCTCCAGGGGAGAATCCATTTCCTGGCCTTTTCTGGCTTCTAGAAGCTGCCCACATTCCTTGGCTAGTGTTGCCCTTCCTCCAGCTTCAAAGCCAGCAGCAATGAGTTGAGTCCTTCTTACAGCACACCACTCTGGTTTCCTCTTCTACCTCCCTTTTCTAGTTTTAAGAACCCTTGTGATTACGCTGGGCCCACATGAACAATCCAGGATAATCTCCCTCTCTTAAGGTTGCAATTAAAGAGGCAACTTAATTCCATCTGCAGCCCTGATTCCTCTCTGCCACGTCGAGTAACGTATTGACAAGTTCCAGAGATTAGGACATGGATGTCTTTGAGGGCCCATTACTCTGTTGACCACACCTGGCAAGCAGATGCTACCTAGAACAGATAATCATAAATTAAATCATAAAATAAATTAGCTATCGCCCAGAAGAATGCATGAACTTGAGCTCTTGAGGCCGGGTACATTTTGCTAAAAAGGAGGAACTGAAAAAAGATCATCTCATTGAATACATAAAGGGCTGGAAGTCCTAATGGGGACCCAATACTTAGTGTGAGGATGTGAGAAAGAAAACAGTGTCAGCCTTTCATCCTACTTTCCCTTTTCTTTACTTCAAGGATGCACAAAGATTCTTAACCTGGAGATATTTTAACTATCCATTCCAGAGGCTCTCAGTACCTAGGCAGCCAGATTTCTGTCCTCTAGTATGGTATCCTTTTGTTTCCTAGTCTCTGGGCAGATGAAGAAGAAAAAGGAAACACTTCGGACCAGGCAGCTCCTGGGCTCAGCATTTGGCACAGCAGATAATTACCAAAGGGGCCCCGGCTATGCTTCTCGACATGTGGCCGCAATCCACCTGCATCAGAATCCTCTGACCCATTTCGTCTGGAGTGGCACCGAGGATCCTGCATTTTAAAGAGCTCCTTGGTGATTCTGGTGCAAACTAAAGCTTTACCGCCACTACTTTAAAGTTCCTCAAGTTCACACACTCTGCTTTGGCAGCCCAGGTTTTGCCGGTTCGGATCCTGGGTGCCGACCTAGCACCGCTCATCAAGGCATGCTGAGGTGGTGTCCCACAAAGTGCAACTAGAAGGACCTACAACTAGAATATACAACTATGTACTGGGGGGCTTTGGGGAGAAGAGGAAGAAGAAGGAGAAGAAAATTCAGATGTTGCTCAATTATTAAAAAAAAATTGTAAAAGAGACAGTATTCATTTATGTAGATTGATCCTGGCCGTGAATAAATACAGTACAAAAGGAAAATAATATTATGTCACTTCTGCCAAACTACTAGTAACAAACAACTTACCTGGGGAATGGAAAATGTACTTCTTAGAAATTAAAAAAATTAATAACTGTTTTAAAGGGGAGAAAAAGGCAAAAGTCTGAGAACAAATTTAAGATCAGATTGGTGTTTTCCATTAACAGTCAAAATAAATAATTAAATGTTAACAGCAGTCTGAATTATTACTCAGAATAAAAAAGAACAACATTTCAGTTTTATTAAGGTAAGAATATTTTCATACATAACAATCCTTTACTTTTTTCATTTTTCACTTCAAAATGTTAAGTATTTTTGTAATCCTTAATCACCTCACTAGGTGACTTTCTCTGAGAGGAGACAAGTAGGTCGTCTTAGTAATTTTTAATTACATAAGTATTACTAAATAAATCCATCGTGTGAAAATAAAATAACGTTACCGACAAAGGGGAAGTCCTCCTCGACCATGTGCCCAATTCACGCGGTCCCTCCCTCCTATCTCCAGAAGTAAGCACTGGTACTGGTCTGCAGTATCTTCTTCCAGATCCTGTTGTTTTTGTTGATATGCATGGACATGCGCCGATGAAAAGCATCAGAACCGTACTTTTTTATATAAATAGTGTCATACTGTAGGCATTCTTCGACAACTTGGTTTTTTTCACCCACAGTGCCCTAGAGAGCTCTTCCCATGTATATTAGTAGCAGCTGTGTGCCAAATATTGCTTCAAATGCCGACACATACTATCTAATTTAATCCTCACGGCAACCCCTTGAGGTGGATACTGTTATCATCCTTTCAGAGATGGGGACACTGAAGCGCAGAGAGAGGTAAAGAGCCACGCTTCCACAGGCACACAGCCTGAAGGTGTTGGAGACTTCAAAATTATAGCCCCACATATTTTGAATTACCCTTGGCCAAAATTAAGTTGAGACAAGAAGTCGTCAGCCTCGATAGCAAGAGGCTTCAGATGAAAGTGCTTTCCAAACGTAACGCAATGAATTAACAATTACCCTTTGTTATGATGGGTAAGAGGGAAGGTTAGTAAATATTTACATTCCAGTTATCATAAAGGTCAATTAAATTTCTAGTTATTTTGCATCTTGACAGCACGCATTTTAAATTGTTAGTCTATTTGTTATGAAAGGCAAAGAGCTTTAATAAAGCCAAAGACTTTGACTTATAACCTTGAGATCATAAATGCTTGCTAAAAATAAAAGTATACATTTGTCAGAACATTTATTGTAGGAACTGTCACCCCTGACTTCGTGATGATTTGCCCACTAACTCTGACTTCATTGATCTGGTTCTAATTAACTCAACAAGTTCAGATCCACAGTAAATTAGGCATATAGCTAAAGGCGTTCTTCTCTTTAAAAAGTTATTTTATAAGTAAAATAAAATGACTGTAACCTGTTAAATTAAAATCATAAAGCAGATTCTACATTTTCTTCAAATTTGAAGAGCTGTTTTCAAACCCAGACATTCTGATTGCAGAGCTAAAACTCTAAAGTCACTTCACAATGGCACAACTATATCTGCCTCACTCTTTTTACCTGTTGTATAATATTCCATAGGATGAATATACAGTTTATTTGGTCATTCACCTACCGATAGTCATTTCAGTGATTTCCAATACTTTGCATTTCCTAATAGTGCTGCAAGGACAGCATGCTAATTCTACACGTCCCCTTGTGCTGCTACAGAAGTATTTCTCTGGAGCAGTGGTTCTCAAAGTGTGGTCCCCAGGCTAGTGTAATTGCCATCAGCTCAAATTTATTAGAAATGCAAAATCTCAAGTCTGATCCCAGACTTTCTGAATCAGAAACTGTGGGGCTGGGGCCTGGCAATATATGTTTTAAGAAGCCCTCCAGGGGATTGTGATACACACTTAGATTTGAGAACCATCTCCCTGGGCAAACAGAGTGGTGCAGCTGCTGAACACAGTAGCCACTTTCTTTGAACGCCAAAAATTAAACCGTCCCAAAGCGCCAGGTGTAAAGACGAAACATCAGAATGTTACGATTTTAATCTGACTTTTTGGGAAAAGCTTCCCAGAGTTGGGACTCCATTAAACTTGTCTAGAAAAATCAAGAGTAGTTCCAGAACTAAAATATGTTATCTGACAAAGCGTAGAATTAGGAAATATAAATTTGAACTTAAAATTTATATTCAAAGATTAACATACATAATGTTAAAGAGTTCTTGAGAGGTCACCATCTGAGAAGGTCCTCTGACACAGGAAGGCACCAAGCCCACAGGAGCTGACCATCTTCTTCAAGCTCCGTGGACTGCCTAGTGGCAGAGTGATAACAATGACCTTGGACCCTGGTCCTGGACCGGTACACCAGACAGTGCATCAGTCAGTATTATGCTTTAATCAAAGAGAGCCCTTAAGAAAGGTTTACCTCAACCTTACAAAATCTTAACACATAGATTATCCTGAAAATACTTTTGACAAGAATGAAACCTGAGTGTTTATTCTAGAAGAATATTCCGGAAACCAAATGACTCCAATGTAAAGAAAATACTACCCCAAAAGTGTCCAAATAAAGCTAGTCATGAACCTCCTCAATGACACTCTCGTTGTCTGATAATTTTATTTGACAGTTTTTATTGCAAAATGAAATAATGTTTATTGATGCGTAAGATAATATGAAAGGAAAATTTTTAAAAGTATCTACATCCCTAATCCAGTGTCTTTACATTTCTGTGCAATCTGTACATTCCGTACATTTACACTTATTTTCACCCAGCTGTGATATATGGCACACAAGTGTTCTGTGTTTTTTGTCTTGAAATATTTGGTAATCATTCTTCCATATTTCCATGTTGCTACATAATATTCATAGTTAATTTATGGCTGGTCAGTAGCCTGCGAGATAGGCCATAATTTACTTGGCTTGTGTTTGGACCTGTAAATGCTCTCAGGGCTTTTTTACATTGTAAACAATGCTACAATGAACTTCTTACACATGTTTTTTTCTTCCTCTTTTGAATCGTTTCCTTTGGTTAAGTCCAAGGGGCAGACTCAGGAGTCACTGAGCCTGGATGTGTTCCCAGTGCTTCATTGGAAATGGCAAACCCACTCCTCGGTGTTCTGACAGAATTTTTGCTGAACCCCAACAAAAGTTTCACACCGAGTACTCATTCAAGGGGGAAAAAAGAAAACCAAGGCCAAAATTAAATCAAGTCTGAAAGAAACCAGGCTTCAAATAAGGAAAATTATGAAGATTAGCCCATTTAAATGAGACCCAAAACACTAACCTGGATTCATACTCTCAATTGTTTACCTTTAACTGGAGCTCAATACCAAGGATCCTTCTCAGTGACTTGAGAAAATATAAATATATAATGGATAGATAATCCTTGACTTCAAGAGCTTATAAACTAGTACAAAATTTAATTAATTGGTCTTGGAAAACCTTCACTTCTCAACTTTCCCACCTGCAAAGTGGGAGTAAGCGTATTTGCCTTTCTTGGAGGGGGAATTTAAATAAAAATGAGATGAGATTGGTGAGTAAATACTTTGACTTTTTGAAAATGTGTCCTAATCACTTTTAAGAATGGTTCAAGTTGCTCTCAGCGACAAGATGCGGTCAGGTCCCAGGGTCCCGCCTTCTGCCCTGTCAGCTCAGAAAGTCCAGGTGACAGAGCTCAAGGGGCCTTAGGATCATGGGTGACCCCACCAGAGAGTTATGAATTAACATGCATTCACAATATGAAATAGTTCATAAATAAGAAATACATCTGCCAATATACTGGAGTGATCTGGCCTGTGCTCTATGCCCCTGGAGGTAAAATCTGCGCTGAAACCCAGATTATAATTAGGAAGAAGGCTGCTCGGTGAGCGTGGAACCAGATTTGGAGTTGATTCTATTACTCAGATGTTGGGCAGCTTCAGGCTCTGCTGCATCCATCTCCACCAAGACAGGACAGACTGTGTCCTTGGAGCTGGGCAACTTCTAGATGGGGCTTGAATGGCACTGCCAACATTGCAACCATTGCCACCATTGGCCTCTGACAATTCCCCTTTTATTTGCTTCCACCACTGACCATCCTTCCTTCTGAAGGACATTCTTCTCCTTCAGACATGTTAATAGCTTAAATCAAGTCCCAGGCAGGTTTTGTTGATCTGGGAATGATTCCATGTCTTTACAGACAACCTTGCCTGCCTCTGCTCTCATCTCTTAGTGTTGATTGATGGTCCACACTCAGCTTAACGGGTTGCCAAATTAACAAGTTACGTCACAGTTACCTCCATCTTACAATGCCAATAATACAAAAATTAACAACTCACAGTGTTGTCAAGCCAGGCCTTGCCAGGCTTTCGACTTCTCCTTACGAGAATGTACACAGAGTCTTCTAAAAATGCCAAAATAGTTTCCTCTCTCCAATAAGATAATCTGCACTCCTGCGACCTTGTTTAAACTGTAAATTTACTTTGGCAAATCTTTTCTTCAAGTTTGTAAGTAGTTTTTAGCTCAATTCAATTCTGTTAAATTATAAAAGATCCTGAATTAAATGGATTCAAACTGTTAGTCTTTTAGTACGTTATTCCATGAACTAAAAAAATAAACAAATAACAAGAATTACAATGTAAAAGGTGGGTTCCTCCCCTCTTTGCCACCTACGCTCCACTCTAGCATAACTCCACTGAAGCACCTGGCCACCAGATCCTCAGCTTTTCATCTTTATTTCAGCCTTTGCTGGGAACTTTATTTCTCTATCTAAAATGTCGCTGCACACAAAAACTTACCCCGAAGCTGATTTCAGCTATTTATCAGCTGCTTTTCATTCGAAAGTATAGATGTAGAATTAATCCAGAGTGTCCTGGAGACAGAAGTAGGTTAGCGGTTGACAGGGCCTGGGGGGAGGGGAGAATGAAGAGTGGCTGCTGACGGTTGAGAGTTTTCTTTTGGGGGTAATGAAAATATTCTGGAATTAGATAGTGGTGGTAGTTGTACAACCTTGTGAATACATACTAAGGACTAGTGACTTGTGTTTAAAATTCGCTTAAAAGGGTGATTTTTTTATTATGTGAATTATATCTCAAAAAAATTAATTCAGAGCACTTTAGTCTTCTCAGAATACATTTAAATGTTATTCATTGCCCATTGGCAAAAATCACAAGAGGCATAGAGAAAGGGAATTGTTCAAACAATCCTGATTTGAAAGAAATTTTAGGCATTAAATGAAGTAGAAACTGAATCCACAGTGGGAGACTGAAACCCTTCTCATCTCTGCTGAGGAGTTAGGGAGTGACAGCAACCCGGCTGCCTGAGCCCTTAGAGAATCATGAGAAAATAGCATTATCTGTTCCCCTATGGCAAGGTCAGGAACATTTTACATATCGTATCAAGACTTTCACGGCTCAACTCAAGACAAGAACTCAGGGTGATCACCAGATTGATCCCACCCTAATAACCACTGCAGACACCCATCCTTCTAGAGAAAGACTGACTCCTGCAACCCATTCCAGTGCATAGAGAATGGCACAGATGTGAATGAGAAGCAGATGTTCGAGTTCTGAAAATGGGGTCTGTAAACTGAGTTCATGTAAGTGAATCACCATTCCACCACTCATTTACATAAAGATCTCAGAAGTGTATTGGATGGAGGTGATACTTGGCTTCAAGCAATGAAGCCTTGCAGTGAAAATAGCCTAGGTTTCTGATAGGCAGGCACAAGTGTGTTACCTTTCCAGACATTCTAGAGGAAAAGCCAACTGTATGCAAGGGAAGCAGGGCTAAGAGGGTCGTCCTATTCTCCAGATGCTATACAAGGATAGTTGGCCACACACACAGCTCAGAACAAAACCAGAGTGTGATCAGGCAAGTATGGGAAGGAGGAACCTCTGAGGGCCATTTTATTGAGCTCAGCACATACCCTCCTCCCCAGCATCTGACCTGAATACCCTTAAAGACTTGTAAGCACAGGTAGTTTCCCTGATGGTAGAGGCTGTCTGTTTATGAAATCTGTTCACTGAAGTGCATTGCAGACCTATTCCATCTGATTCACTTGCATATTCAAAGCGAGGGTCGTCATACAGCAAGCAGGCTCTCCCACGTCAGAATGAGCCACAATGAGCCAAGATGGAGACAGTTCCATGGGTACTCCTGGTCACTATCCACTGAAAAGATGGAGGGCTGCCCCTTCCCATCTCTGAACTTCCCTAACCAACTCTGCACTCAAGTTCTCCATTAATTGAATTCCTTAAGTTTGAAGGATTTTAATTATCATCATCATTAAAATAGCATTTACTCTGTATCATTTCAAATCCAATTTGTTTGACTTGTTGAGGCTGTTGTGTTGTAACTAAAAAACATTGGGGTGAGAAGTATTCAAAATCATATTTCTAGAATATATTGCTCAGCTTTTAAAAATTAGAAATTTATGATTCAAGGACCGACAAGTATTTATCAAGGTCTACAAGATTTCAATCAAGATAGAAATTCTGTACATTCCTTATTTCAGTGGGTGTCTACTCAACATAATTTTTACACTGACCTGAAACTCTCATAATGCTTTTCTCGTCTGAAAGAGGTAGGGAGAAAGCAATAGAATTAGTTCTTTTTAAAACAACCAACTCATTTTTACTCCCAGATTTGAAAAGCAATGCATGTAGGAAATTTGAAAAAATATATAGAAAAACATTTCTAAGTGCTTGGATTATCTGTTTGTATGTCTGTTTCCTTCAAACTCATAAATAAGGAACATATCTTGTTCTTCTTCTATCTCCAGCAACTAACACCATGTCTGCCTCATAGTATCTTCTCAACAAATGTTGAATTAATGATGGTGCAAAAGTCTAGAGTTCAAAGGAGCTTTGGGATCAAAAGGAGGAATTTTTCACTAATTTTTACAAAAAAGTAAACAAATTTCTGAGGGCGTAATTTTAAAAAATCTGATGCAATTTGTTATTTTTGGAGATCTTTTCTAATAACTTTAGGGAAGCAATACAATGTAATTAATAAATAAAGGATGCTAGGGTTAAAAAAACTGGGTTTGAATTCTGACTCTACTGCTTAACAATTTTGGACTAAAAACAAGTTATTAACCTCACTAAGCTTCAGATTTCTCATCTCTAAGATGGAACTAACAGCAGTAAATCACTGAAAGAGCTGAGCAAGTATAGATAAAGCCAAGCATTTCATGAGCACTCCTTGTTAGCCAGTATTAACATTACATACTATACCACTACCTTAAGTGCATAGAATAAAGATAACTTTTCTTAAACTTTATAATTTTTAAAAAGGAAAGCAAAATAGAAAAAAAAAAACAGTAAGGATGACTCATGAAAGAAAAGAAAAGGAGTGGCAAAATCGAATATCTGCTCCAGAGACCTTTTAAGAATCTGATGACAACTTTGGATCTTCTCTGTAGAAACTGAGTCTCCACACAAGAGGCTGCGTTCAGTTGCAGGGGGTCCCAGACTCCTGGGAAGGCCTGGTGACAGAGTCAGGGTCCCCTGGGCTTCTGGGCCTGCTGGACAGACACCGGGAAGGGAATCTGTGTAGAGAACTCTCTGAGAGAGAAGCCTGAGTGGAGCCCAGAGACTCGGGTTCTCACCGTTTCTGTAAAGCAGCTGTGAACTCGGGCAGGTCACCTGCTCTCTCAGATCCCACCTAGCTCCCAAAGGAGGGTTAGCCTGGGCTGTCTTTGTTTTTTTTAATAAATCATTCAAATTTTAATTGAATTTGTCTTAATTCCTCATATCTCTTGAAATAGAAGTCATTGTTACAATTATTCCTTCTACATTACATACTTGTTTGGACATAAGGCTCTATAAATCAATTCACTATGAAGTTGTTTTACTTAAAGAAAGGTAAACATAAATTATTTTGGAAAATAAAGAACTTTATTTTAAAATATGAATAATCAATCTTTGATTTTGACATAAGATTTGACATAATAGGAAAATGTCCTTCATAAAAGTAGAACAAGATGATCTCACAGAGTAACGTAGAAAACTGAAAAGAGCTGTGGCTTTCCTTTGTAAATTACCACATTAACTCATTCACTCAACAAATATTAATGCAACGCCAACCATGCGTACCTGCTCCCTTTCTGCAGATAACTTCACATCACAGCGGAGAAAATCTAATCCATCTGATGTGAATTCTCTCATCCTCACGGCTCTGCGCCTCGAAATGTACCGTCTCGGGGAGAGACTCCCTCCTTCTCACTGCTCCCTCTCCCTTTCCGCTGCCTCTCCCAACCAGCCTGAAGCGGTCTCCTCACCCCTCTGCCTCCGCGCATGGCTCCTGTCCCTTTAAGCTTGCCCGACTTAACATCTGGGCAGCTGGTGCCAGGAAGGGCCAGCCACAGACCCAGCAGTCCCCCAGGGCCTCCTCAGTGCACGTGCACCTGGCTCCCCCCATAGCTCCAACAGCAGTCTGGTCTTTGTTCTTGCCCTGGTCCTGCTCTTGGAATGGATAAGGGACCTTCATTGCCCGACCAGCCCTCAGTGCTCTCTGACCCCGTCTACACTCTCCTGCCTCTTGTGGGACTAATTCTCTGTGCTCGCTCTGCCCCACCGCAGGACCTGAACTGAACCGAGTTCCTGAGCTCCTGGCCAATGCCCTGTCAGGCCCAACCCAGGTCCCACAGTGGGCATCAGAGTTTCAAGCATCATCATTAAAACTCCCTAAT
Source organism: Equus quagga (assembly GCF_021613505.1). Lineage (NCBI taxonomy): Eukaryota > Metazoa > Chordata > Mammalia > Perissodactyla > Equidae > Equus > Equus quagga. The sequence continues at coordinate 4,791,692 of NC_060286.1, forward strand.
CTGACCCTTCCCTCAAATTGAACCTCCCCCACCCTCCCAAAACTAAACAAGCATTTTACAAGTAATTCCTCACCAGCCGCTCTCCCTTTCTTCCTCATGCCTCTCTCCAGTAGTAATTTCTCAACCTTCTTTCTCCTCCACCTCTCTGGGGCTTTCACACACTAGACACACTAGACTTACAAGATCACATCTGCCCCTAAAAACCACAGCTACCCCATCCCCCTCCTCCCAAACGCTCGGGAAAAACCCCTCCCTGCCCTGAACACGGCTCCCACTCCCCGCCCCAGCACGGGCCCCTCAGCACAGCACACTGGCGAGCCCTGATTCTCCCCTCTGCACACGGTCTCCTCACTGGTTTTCTTGTGAGAACAGCTGCAGGCCATGGCTTTGGTCCTCTCCAGGCCGGCACGCCAGCTCTTCAGTTGGGAGCTGCAGAGAGCGGAAGTCACATCAACATTTTTGTTTTCCCATCATCCTAACTGAGCGACACTTCCTAGCATCTTAGTTGTATGGCCTTGAACAATTCTCTTAACCAAAGAAAGACTCAAAATCCTTACACCTATCTCACAGAGTTGTTAGCTCCAGGGAATTGTTCAAATGTAAGCTATTACCATCACAGTATATGAGACCCGATGGGACTTAAATTCGTGAACTAAAGACAAGTGCACTAAATTTGCAAGCAGAAGGCTGGATTCTAGCTCAAGCTTTGATGCCAGCTAGCTTTGTAGGCTCGAGCCTTTACTGAACCACTCTAGGTTACAGTACCCCCATCTGAGTATAAATAACCCTATTCTCATCACAGGAAGACAAGGAGCCTGATCGGACTACCACAGGAGGTCCTTTCCAGCTTTGAGACCGAGTCACAGTTCTCTAAGTATAAATAAGTATTCCGACACGGGCCAGGAGAAAGATCAGTGAGGTCCTGAGATCATTGTAGCAGCTGGAGAAGTCTTCCTAACAAGGGCCGTGTGGTGAGGCTGAAGGGCGCACAGGCTCATGTTCAAGCAGGGAAGCAGCACAAGCACAGACGCAGAGACGGGAGGGGCCAAGGCTGTGTGTGGCTGTGCTTCTCAAGACTCAGATCCCCTTGATGGCTCTCTGGGGACTCACCTTGGCCAGATGAGTGTTGGTTATAGGACTTTAGTAACACTTTGGGGGATGTCTTTCCAAGCCATAATGACCTTCTTTAGGTTCCCTCTTCCCATTCATGAGGGACGGCTCCTGCAAACCATGATGATGAAACATGCTCGGCTCCCCTGGCTACAGATGAACCAACCAGAGGTGGGCCCTGGATCCAGCAGAACCAATCAGAATGTCTCCTCAGAAATGTGGACTTAGAAGCCGGGAAGTCATCCCAGGAATCTGGAAGTGAAATGTGGATTTCAGAACTGGGGTTGACCATCACCTGCCACCTGCTTGCAGAGGAAGCTGTGCATGGAGAATGAAGAAGGAGCAGATGAGCAGCGAGAGCAGACTCTGAAGCAGAGAGGATACACCTGGGTTCCCCATGGCATCCAGTTCTCTGTGAGAGTTCTTCCTGAGGCCCCGCTCCTTCTTGCCTTCCAGTTTTGTGAGATGCCCCTAAAGCCTTTGGTTAAAATTTCTTCTTCTTTTTAAATTAGCTGAAGTTGTTTTGCATTACTTGTAACCCAAGGAGTCCTACATTAGAAAAGGCTTAAATATGGAAGTCTATCATTAGGGCTCATGAAAGTATACCGGCAGTTTTCACAGGCTGCCAGGCCAGCTCGCTGTCAAAAGCTGGTATTTCAAGTAGTCAGCAGGTGAATACAAATTGAAATGTTTACGTAGACTGAGTTCAGGCTTAGACACAATCTTCCAGAACCAGGAAAGGCCTGAGTTGAGGCCAACAGTCTCGTACCTTGAAGGATATGTGGAATTTATCTGTAGGAGGAGAAGCAATCATTCATCTATGCAACAAATATTTATTACATACCTTCTATGAATCAGACCCTGTCTTAGGTACTGGTAATAAAATGGTGAACAAGAGAGAAAAACAGCTTCTGTGTTCACAGAGTCTGTATTCTAGTGAAGAAAACAAATTAAAAAATAAGTAAACAAATTAAGGGAATGAAATTGTGATTAAGCGGTAAGAAGAAAAATAAGAAACTCTGCTGGAAAAACAGTGGGAGAACCTGTTTTAACTACGATGGTCAGGGAGGGCCTGCCTGAGAAGCTGGTAGTTAAGCTGAGAACTGAAGGTTACGAAGGGACAATTCTGTAGCATGTAAGCATGAAGGGTAGCAAGGAACATTCTAGGCAAAGAGAATAGCATGAGACAGAGAAGAGCTCAGTGTGTTCCAGAAACCAGCAGAAGCCCAGGGTTGGATTGTAGTGGAAGAAGGAGTAAGGGGCCTCAGAGGAAGAGATATAGGCAGAAGCCAGATCACCTAGCACCCTGTAGATCATAGGAGTGGTATTAAATATAAAGGGAAGGCATTGAGGGTTTTAAGCTGGAGAGGGCATTTTAAGCAGATTGCTGTGGGTGCTATGTGGAAAGAGTTCATAAGGAAGCAGACGAGGGGAGCTCAGTTAGGAAGCCATCACAGCAGTCCAGGCGGGAGATGCTGGTGGCCTGGACGAAGAATGTGGCAGCAGAGATAGAAAGAAGTGAACAGATTTGAGCTAAATTTTGGAGACAAACTACAAAAACTTGCTATAATTAAATAGTAGGTAGCTTTAAAAACAGGGAGAAGAAAGAAAGGACCATCTCCAAGTATCGTGGTGAGGTAGAAAGGAGTCAACATCTTCTCATTTTACAGAACAGGAACAGAGGCCCAAAGGGTTGGGATGATTGGTTCCAAGACACTTGGCTGATTCATAGCAGAGCCAGGACCCGAACCCAGTGTGGTGGCCCTCAGCCTGGTGGTCCCATTTCCCTCTCTTCTCCCAGGGCACCCAAGGGGCCCCCATTGCCCCAAGCTGCGGAGTCAGAGCAGAGTGTTTGCAGAATGCCACATTCACAGCATTTATTATCCTCGCCATCCTCACCTCTGGATGCTATGGTCACGTGGAAGCCTAATTGTTCCCTGCCCATCACTGTAGACAAAATCATGTCACTCAGTCTTTGCCATGGACATGGAATACAATGACGATGGTGGTGACTAAGTTTTAGTTCCTTTACTAAGCATCAGACACTGATCTTAAGGCTTTGCACATACAAGGTGATTTAATCCTCACAACTACTCTATGAGATGGGTACTATTATTAGCTTTATTCTACAGATCAGGAAAATGAGGCACAAAGAAGTTACACAAGCTGTTCCCTAAGCCCCATGCAAACTGTGAATTGTCCCTCAGACTGTCCAGCTCCCACATCCAGCTCTGAGCTGGGGACAGATCAGGCTTCTTATTGCTCCCACAGCATCTGCCCTGCTCTTCTCACATTACCTGTTGTATGGTGGTGATATTTTCTTTTTTAGCTGCATGCCAGAAAGCTTTCTGTGGGTGATTATGTGGGAATAATTAGTCTTTCTGGAAGCACTGCCTTGCAGGATATGAAAGACATAACTCTCAGGCAGCCAGGGAACCCAGGAGGCTGCTGTAATCACTCGGGTGTGTTGTCGCCAGGAGAAATTATGGATTTCCATCACAAATCACCACTTCAACTGGGTCTACACACCTTAGTTTCTTCCCACAATTATAATAGTGATTTTCTAGAGAAAGATTAAGGATGAAAGGGCAGCATCCTGTGGATCTTTCTCCCTGCTGGGTGTTCCCCATCGTTTTTCTGTGGAAAGCAGGTGCTGTTTCCTAGGGATTCAATGTCGTGGTCTATCACAGCCTCTGAGTCACAGCACATGGGGGCAGAGAGGGGCCTCGCAGAGTCTTAATTCAGGCTCTTTGGGCTGCATGGAACAGGAGCCCACTTCAAACCATCTAAAGCAGAAAAGGGGGTGGGGTATCTCATGGCCCCAAGAACAGCAATGCAGGGAGGCCTCAACTAGCACACATGACTGGAACTGAACATTGTCAGCATTCTCTCCTCTTATTTGCCAGAAGCTCAGTGGCCAACACAGTTACAAAGGTCATAGCAAATCTCCAACATATGTGCACACATGCTTCCCCAAACCCTTTCTGCTCCACCACACCCGCTCCCCTCACCATCCCAAACAGCCACGGTCACTCTTCAAAATTGGAGAGTGCTCTGGTTGTCCATTGCTATGGAACAACGACCTCAGAAGTTAGTGGCTCAAAACATCAACCATTTTATTAAATTTCATGATTTTGTGGGTCAGGAATTCAGGCGGAGCTCTCTCCATGTGGTTTCACCGGAGGTCACTTGACGGTAGCCATTTGGCAGGTAGGCTCATGTAGGGGCCCAAGACAGCTTCACTCCCAGGTCTGGCACCTTGGTGGGGCTGGCTGTAGGACTGGGCCCGCTAGAACTGTCAGCTGAGCACCTACGCATGGCCTCTCCAGCATGGCAGTCTCAGGGGAGACAAATTTCTTACACGGCAGCTTAGGCTCCCAGAAACCCAGGTGGGAGCTGCAGGGCTTCTTTTGATCCAGGCTCAGAAGTCTCAGAACAACACTCCTACCACACTGCATAGTGAAACAATTCACTGAAACCAGCTCAGATTCAAGCGGAGGGTGTGGGGTGAATTAGACTCTACCTCGCAATAGGAGTATTAATTAATTTGTGGCCTTCTTTAATCTCCCACAGACAGGCTGCTAGACAAGCATCCACACTGCTTAAATATTTACTGCTTGCTTAGATCCAAGAGAAAGATAAATGAGAAATGGAAACAAACGGCTGAGCAAGTGATGTAGGGTACTCAGAAGACACAGCTCCAGCGGGGGCTGTGACGAGACTTCTCCTCCAGGTGGCTCAGGTGAAAGAGCTGGCCCCCATCAATCCTGCCCATTTCATCAGTGGGTGGTACCTTCAAGAAGTGATGAAGAAAAGATTATATGTAAAGAGAGGAGAGGAATATTATACCTACTTCATAGTGTTGTGAGGATTGAAGTGACTTCATAGGTAAAGCGCTTAGAACAATGCCTGGCATATAGTCAGCGCCCTATTAGAATTCACCATCATCATCATCACTATGCTTGAGGGACCACACCAAAACACTTCCTAACCTCAGCTGGGCATCAAAATTTAACTCCTCAGAGGCCGATTTTGGGGGACAATAAAGGAAATCCAAGGAAGAAAGAAATGTGGTTTAAACCGAACAACTCCATTTATATGCAAATTAGCAATGGGAATTCATTCAGGATTCTCAAAGTAAATAAGTTTCATTTCAATGTGCTATCTAATAAAAACAATAACATCATTTTAAAATTCTCAGGTGTCTGTCCCTACATGAACCACAGGAATGATCACATTGCATAAAGAATGGTGACTAAGGTGACCATTTAGTGACGCTGACCACTTCTTGCAGTTGCCAGAGTCCCAGGAGTCTTGCCATAAGCTGATGTACCAGGAACAAGTGGCTTCCCTTCCGCCAGCCATCAATCGCTGGGGCAGCCTAATGTCAAACCTTATCTCCTTTATTAAGCGGAAGCAAGTTTCTGCTTCTTAGAAACTGAGCTTTCTGGATTCCGTTATTAGGTTTTCAAGGCCCCACAAACTCCCAGCTGCCTTAGCATCAATCTTCATTTCTACAGAGGAAGATCACTGGTATGAAAAGCTCATACAACACTTTCATGTAAGTCAGGGTACACTGGTCTGGCAGGACACCTGGAGTGAGTTCTTATACACTACTGGGATGGCTCCTTGAAGCTTAGACAGAATACTGACCTCCAGAAAATGAGGTACAGATGCTGGAATTGCCCTAGCAGAATGTTGACCGGATCAAAAGGCTCAGGAAGGTGCGAATGGTATAAAGGATATATTGTATGAGACCTGAAAACCCACCAACTGACTACAACCCAGGAGTGCCCAGAGACACTCCCTTCACCAAGACAATGAAGAATGTATTGCTGAGAGGGACCTTGAAATATACGAAAAGCTTGGGTTAGCTGTCCTCTGAAGGTCAGTATTGGAAATGGGGAAATCTGCCACTGCGCTGGGTTCCACAGAATAAGTGGAACTAAGAGGATTCTGGAATGGCAAATGGCAGCGCTTAATTGTTAGAGGTAAGGTGGATGTGATTATCTACTGGTCAGCAATCCTTGGAGTGGCAATTGGGATGCCTTGACCACCAAGTATCTGTAGCAATCATAGCATGGCAGAGAGGAATGACAGATCGAGAGTAGACCAGAGGATTACGTACATTTTTTAACCGATAAAATGAAACAGCTGGAGAGTAGAAACCTGCATAAGCTGCAGTAATGGAAAACCATCCCTCACCCTGTTTCTACGTCTGGGTCAGTACAGAAACATGGAGCCTACTGATTTAAGGGAAGGCTAGGTCTGCTTGAGGAAGGAATCTACAGCGAGAGTCAAGTATAGTAAACATTGTCCTTAATCCTTCCCCTAAAGGTACATGTGTCTATTTGCTAGGGTAACTATATACTGGGGAAATAGGAATACGTGGGTCTGTGCTACCTGAAATACAGTCATGTTTCTATATAGAGAGTGTAGGGAAGATGTGCCAGATGATAAATGGAATTCTGTTTATAATATATAATTGAGATAGATATTCTTCATAGCTGGCACAACCTTCACATTGATTCCCTGACCTGTGTAATGAGAGCCAGAATAAGAGGAAGAGTTACATGGTTGCCCCTGAAACTGTTCCCACACCTAGTCAAGGTAATAAACCAGCAGCACTATCACATCCCAGGTGGAAGTGAAGAATGTGGGACCATCATCAAAGACTTGAATTATGTATGAGTGGCAATCCCCATCAAGTCACCTGGCTAGCCCCGGCGAAAACCAGATAGATTATGGGAGAGGACAGTGGACTATGATAAACTTCATGAACAGATGACCCAAATTTCAGCAGCTGTGCCAGGTATAATATCTTCACGAGAACAAATCCGCACAGCTTCTGGCACTAGGTATATGGCCATTGATCTGGCAAATATATTCTTCTCGATCCTTATCAGTTAAGAAGGATCAAAAGTGGTTTACTTTTTAACATGGGAAGGAGAGCAGTGTACACTCACTGTTTCTAGTCTAAGAGCTCTCTTTCACAGTGGAGTCTGCAGAGACTTCAATGGTCTTGATATTCTGCACACATCACATTCGTCCACCATGTTGATAATATCAATGCCAATTATACCTAGGGAGCAAGAAATAAACTACCTTAGATGCCCTAGAAAGAAACGTGTGTTCCTGGAGTTAGGAGAAAAACTCCACAAAGATTAAGGAGCCTGCCACATCCACGTTTTTTAAAGGTACAGTGATCTGGGATGCACTAGTAAATTCTCCCTAAGGTGTAAGATAAATTGTAGTATCTTGTACTCTCTATCATTAAGAAAAAGACATAGTGCTTAGTGGACTTCTTTGGATTTCAGAGGCATAAATATGGCTGGCGAAAATAGTGTTCCAACTCATACATCAAGTGATGAAAAAGCTTCCAGTTTTGAGTGGGGCCCAGAGAAAAAGAGGACTCTACAGCCAATCAAGAGCATGGTATAAGCTGCCCTGCCACTTAGGTCATATGACCAATGGGTACAATGGGCTAGTGATGTCCATAGAAGATGGGGATGGTGTCTGGGGTCTGACAAGACGCGACAGGAGAATCTAGGGTGCTGGAGCAATGCCATGCCTTCTGTAACAGAGAAATATTTGCCTTTCGAGAAACAACAACTCCTGGACAGCTACTGGGCACTGGTAGAAATTGAATGCGTATGTGACCAGAGTTGCCCATCATGAACTAGGTACGATTAGATTCATCAAATCACATGGTCCGTAGTGCAGCAGCAGTCCACTGTTGTGGGAACTGTACATTCAGGATCAGGCTCAAGTAGATTCTGAAAGCAGAAATAAATTATATGAACAGTTGACCCAGACTGTCATGGCACCTAACATTTGTTTTACTAACATCTCTCCCCTAACTCACACCAATGAAAGAGGAAGATTCTCAGACCTCATCCATAGATGGGTCTGCTCAGTATCTGGGTGCCAGCCGGAAATGGGCTACTTCTGCCCTGAACTCCTACTCAGGAGCGGCCCTGAAGGGCAGTAGTGAAAGGAAATCCTCCCGATTGGCAGAACTGGGAATACAGCTCTTGGTTTCACCTTATAAGGAGGAAGAAGTGGTGTGATGTATGGATGTACTCAATATTCTTGTACTTTGGGCCAGTGGCAAAATGGCTTGGCTGGTTGTTCAGGGCCTAGTAAGGAGCAAGAATGAAAGATTGGAGACAAGAAAGTCTGGAGATCAGGCATGTGGATAAACCTATGGAAGTGTACAGATCTTCTCAGATTAATGCCCGTAAGAGAGCGCCACTGCTGAGGAGACATGCCCCATGCTGGCAGGGATAAGAGTTCTCAGTGGGCCCAACAAGATGACTTCCCTCACCAACGCTGATCTGCTATTTCACTATTAAAAGTCGACCTACTAGCAAAAAAAAGCCTGACACAGAGCCCTCTCTAAAGCACTACCCATTTAGGAGATCTGCCAGCCACTTCTTTGCATGGGACCACTTCTACCCTGAAGGTGGCTGTGATTTGTCCATGGTAGAATTGACACATACTCTGGATATGCGTTTGCCTTCCTACCCACAGAGCCTCTGCCAGCCCCACCTTCCACATGCATACAGGTTAGGATGTCTGATCTATTTTCATGGTATCCTGCACAATATCGCCTCAGATCAAGGGACCCAATTTATGATAAAGAAGTTAGGCTAATGTATGCATGACCACGAGATCTTCTGGGCTTACCACCACCTAATAGAATCGTATAATGGCTTGCTGAAGGCTCAGCTAAGGCGCCAGCTCAGGGATGCCATCCTGTGGAGCTGGAGCACTGCCCTCCAAAATGCTATTTATGTGCCAAACCAGTGGTTGACATAACAGCTCAAAAACACAGGCAAAGGAATTAGGAAACAAATTAGTTTGGGCCTCTTTTACCATATTCACAATGACTCATTTCTGGAATTTGTGTTTCCTCACCCTGTAAACCTAATCTCTTCCAAAATATACGTCCTGACTCCCTGGGTTGGAAATGAGGGGACACAGTAAAAGTTCCACTGAATTTGAAGCCAAGACTACTTCTTGGTCATCTTAGGCTCCTCCTGACTGTAGACCAACAGGCAAAAAAAGGAGATACTGCAGCGGTGGGAGTAATTAACTCTGATTACTATAAGGAGCAAAGGTTGCCACCACACAATGGGAGCATGGAGGAATATGTGTGGAACCAGGGGATCCACAGCATCTCTTGTTGCTTTTATTAACTGATATTGTGAATGGTCATGCAACAACCATGTCTGAACAAGGGTAAGCCAGATAAGGGCTCAATTCCTCAGAGATGAACATTTAGGTTATTCTACCAAGTAAGCAACCTACACCAGCTGAAGGCTGGCTGAGCGTGAGGGAAGTCTAGGATGGGTGACAGCGGAGAGAAGTGATGGCTGTCTGTTATGATCTCTGAAACAACGCATAGCAGAGTCCAGAGCTAGTTCTGCTAATGCATTGTGTTAAGTCTTTACAGATATTACAGCTGGCTGGCACTTTGAAGTTCACTCCCCAAGGGAGGGGGCTTACTGGGGAACAGGCAACGGGGTGGGGGGAGCCAATATGAGTAATGCAAGAGGTGGACTGTTTTGAAAACAGTTTTTCCCCTCGGCCCCAATTCTTACCCCGGCTGCTGTCACAGTGACTGATCCTACCCAGGATTCACCATACTTCAGGCAGAAACAACCTGGTGGTGCCTTGTTTTGGGTACAAAACTCTTGCCTCTTATTTCCTGCTTCAGGACTTCTCTGAAACTACTAAAACATGCAAAGAAATTTACTCAGCATTCAAGCAAGTGTAATGGAGAAGTGCAAGGAAGTTAATGCCCACGTGGCTGTCCCTGACCATTGTGGAGGGAAGCCGAGAGGTAAATGCCTCCTCCTTTTGTTCTAAGAAGCCAGTTTTAAAACGCACTTTCCAACGTTCCTCAGAAGCATCTTCAGGATTGAGTGGCAGTCACCAATAACAGCGGCCAACTCTAATGCATCTTGATACTGGCTTTCCCTCAGTGGTGTGCTGGAGCCAACTCACACTGACTCATGAGAGCTGGGTGTGCTCAACTCTTCGCAACTCCACAGTCAGTGCTGTCACATTGAAACTGTCCATGGAAAATGTAAATGTCACAAATCAGGGTTACTGTTTTTTTCTGGAGAGCTGGCTGATAAACATTTATCAATACACCACTGCTTTCTTTCTTCCTTCTTTACTCCCTCTATTCCTTACATCTGCTTCCTCCGGTTCCATTACCAAATAAACTACCTGCACAGAAGCCTTTGTATCAGACTCTACTTTCACAAAAGTTCTGGCTCAGACAAGTATCTACCTCATAGTGGTGTTATGAGGTTTAAATGGCATAGCATTACAGCAACATGACTATGGCCAAGACTAAACAGCTTAGATCTGGAAAAATGCACCCACTGTTGACCTAAGCAGATACAACAGCCAGCTATCTTACCAGCAAGATGGGTTTATTCAGGAAAAGCAAAGGAACTGCGATTCAGGAGAAGCAAGCTATAGCAAAAGCCATAGGCATGTCCAGCAAACAGAGGAGAGGAATGTTACTTTATAGAGAAAAAGGAGGAAGTTGGGGGGCGGTGTTTTGAAGGAAAATCCATTGGTGGAAAGTGCGAGTTCAGGGTGGTGACCTTTTGTCATTGGCTGAGTTGCTGGGCAAGGAGGAAATGCCCCTCCCTCCTGCTGGAGATTCTTCCTGTCAGGTCTAGGACTAACATCTTCCTATTGGGCTCTGTAATTGACATCAAATAGCAGCGTGTGAAGGCTCCCCCTTTGGGCACTCCCCCCCCCCATTTTAAAGGAGGTTTCCTTTACTCTGTTTCACACCACCTTAGATGGTTTTATTTATTTATTTTTTTATTATCTCTTAAGAACCATGAGACCAAAGTACTCGGAAATTCACCTGCCAGGCATCCTGAGGCAGGAAACAAGGTGGGCACTAGGATGGACTCAAGAGGGGCTTCTTCCACTCTTGTGGCTGCACAGGGAAACCTGCAGAGGTTGAGGGACAAATGTCCTCTCCTGAGGCAGGCTACACTTGCAGCATCTCTGTGCTCTTAGACTGTTCATCCTTCTCGTTCCTCTGTCAGGTATTGTGAAGCCTGAACTCTGGCCCCAGCGAGGAGGAACACAAAGGACCTGAGCTGATTCTTTGGTGTTGAAAGAGGGCTGATTTCAAGAATAGCATGTGACTGACTTTGAAACCCCTTCTGACTTTTCCAGCAGCTTTGTGGACGTATCCGTCAGGAAAATGGCTAGATGTGTATGTGTATGTGTGTGTTAGGCTCAGAAAGCTATAGCCCTAGAGCTGCTCTGTCCAAAATGGTAGGCACTAGCCACGAGACTATTTAAATTTAAGTTTAAATTAATTAAAATGAAATAAAATCTAAATTCAGTTCCATAGTCAAGTAGCCACATTTCAAGTGTTCACTAGGAAGTAATTACAGGAATGACAACATCAAAATGGCAAAATAGGATTGACGTGCGGTTAACTGACCTTATTGTAGTAATCATTTTGCAGTGCATACATGTGTCAAATCATCATGTTGGACACCTTAAACCTGCACAGTGTTTCTATATCAATTATATCTCATTAAAGCTGGGGGAAAAAGAAGTAATCAAGTGCTCAGTAACCACATGTGGCTAGTGGCTACGATGTGGAACTGCACAGATATAGAATACTTCCATCATCATAGAAAGTTCTTTAGGAAGGTGCTGTGAAAGAGCAGAAGCATTTGGAACCAAGATCTGGAGTGTCTGGGACAATCACAGCTGCACACTGAGGAGGAGGGGATCTATTCTGTGCCCTACACCTGGAATGCTGTTTCCGAGCTGGTGAGCTCGGTTCCCCACTGAAGCCAGAGAGAACCGCCTGGCCCTTGGAACCGCCAGCCCGCGACGCCTTGTGGCACCAAAAGCACCAACAGTTGAAAGACCTCTCCTTGGAGACCTGAGCTGAGTTTCTGGTTTTCTGTCCTCTGAACACATGTAAGCAGAATCAGCCCATTGTGCTGGAGAGAGATTACAACATTTATTATCACTTCCCATGCCGCAGTGACTATGTTAAGTTTTTCACGTTTATTTTCTCATTTAATCAGAACAATGACCTTATGACGTGGATGCTATTGGTATTATCCCCGCTTTAGAGATGAGACCACTGAGGCTCTGGGAGACTGATTAACTAAACTGAGATCATTAGTGGTGAGGTTGGGAAGAAGGCTGCTCTTGTGCTAGCAGATCAAGTTTCATAGTCATGTAATTTAGATATTAAAAGGAACGTGACCTCGTTCTTACCCTAAATGGTGCAGTTGGATATTGCATGTACAAATATGGAGCACAGGAGAAAAGTTGCACATGTTAATTTTCTTTCTCCATCCCTTCATCTTCTGGGGGGCTGCCTTCTCATTAAGCTTTTAGTGTCCTCAGCAGTAAACCAGACTTCCCTGTTCACAGATTCCTAATCCCAAATGAATACATTCAAAGACTAAATTTCAACAAGACTGCACAGGATAGAAAATAAATTCCATTAAGTTTGAAATAATAACTTGCTACCAAGTTATATTACACCCCATTTAAGATAGTCAAAGCGTGTCAATGCTGGGTTCATTTGGCAGCTATTTCAGAGTCTTTTTATAAACATACAACTAAGAAACAAAATTACAGTATTACCTGCAAAGGTTTTTCAAGGTCTCCAACTGCTTTTTTTTTTTTTTTTTTGCAACTCAGACATTGACTTCTGCTGCATGTCAAGTGCACTTTTCGTGAGCTTCCACCACCTGTCAATCATTCTGAGTCTTTAATTAGGGCTTTTCCAAGGAGACTCTGACATCCCAGAGAGTGATGCTTCCACATGCTCCCCCTCCTCTTGCCCAAATCAAAAACCATGTCAGCAGACATGGGCAAAAGAGTACTTGCCACTTCTTGGGGAGATATTTTAAAGGGCAGATTTTTTTTTTTAAAGATTTTATTTTTCCTTTTTCTCCTCAAAGCTCCCC